>NW_006935043.1:2763-3399 GCF_000298275.1 Orycteropus afer afer
ACCACTAAAGACAGAAATGAAGAAATTCAAGATTTTTACCAATTTCTGCAGTCAGAAATTGATCAAACATGCAATCAATATGCATTGATAATTGTGATTGGAATGTGATATTTGGAAACACAGAAAACATATAAATAGTGGGAAAATATTTACTTTGTGACAGAAATGACACAGAATTCACACGATAGAATTTGGCAAAACCAACAACTTATTCACTGCAAATACATTTTTACAGCAAACAGCCATTATGCATATGGACCTCACCAGATGGAACACAAGAATCAAGTCAGCTACATCTATGGAAAAAGACGGTGGAGAAACTTAATATCATCAGTCAGAATAAAGACAGGGTCGAACTTTGGAACAAAATATGAAATTCCCATAAGAAATTTTAAGTTAAAGCTAAAGAAAAGTCCAAAAAGTCCTATTTTGATAGCCAAAATAGGACCTTGGGTATATCCCATCTGATTTTAAAGAACATCTAAAGAATAGATTTCATGGGCTGAATAACAGTGACCAAAGACTGGAGGAGCTGTGGTATGACATCAAGTACATCATTGATGAAGAAAGCAAAAGATCATAAAAAAAAAAAGGAAAAAAGAAGATACCAAAATGGATGTCAGAAGAGACTTAGAA
>NW_006935044.1:0-2973 GCF_000298275.1 Orycteropus afer afer
CACAGTGAGAGAAACCACATCCCGAGAGGGACAGAAACCCTCAGCCAGCTGTGGCTGCAGAGCAGAGCCCTCAGGGGCACCTCCACCCGGGACCGCCCAGCTCACCACCAGAGGGAACACTGTCTGCTGGGTCCTCGGGAGTGAGACCATGAGGAACACAGGAGCACAGGCCCATAGTGCTGACAATGACACAGGCCCCTCCTGGGGACATCGGTGCTTCTTGTTGGAATGTGGGTTCTGGGGAAGCTCACCCCGGGTCCTCTAGAATGTCTTCCCCACTAGATTTGTTACTGGGTTGTCATGAAATATCTCCCTAATGCGTGCATGTTAATTGGTGAGAGTCACACTCAATCCATTACTGTCTTTCTTGCATCTCTTCTCCTCCCCATCCTTCCTTCCTTCCTCTCTCTCCTCCTTGTCATCATCATGGTTTTCCCCTTTTCTGTTTGTTGTTATTTTCATAGTATCACTATTTGTGCTGAGTGCTTGCTATTTGTCAGGAAATGATAGATTAATAATGGCTTTTATTTAAACAATTTTAAGCATTATCTCATCACTTATCCCGATCTCTCTCTATCCACATCTCATCTCTCTTCCATTGTTTTAAGAACCGCTCTATCTTTCATATACCTGTATTTATTTCATTTATTTTTTCCTATCATCTCCACTGTAGACATCAACTATATTGTCCTGGAAAAGCTTTCCTTGTGGACCAGTCACCATGTTACCAGTGATCCTTGTTTCAGGGGTGAACTATGGACTTTGAACCCCCAGGATGTGTATCAACAGCTAAAAGTGACCAAGACTGCGCCATGAGACGGAGTTCTGTGGTCACACCCTGTAATCAGCATGAGTGCACAGACTGTGAGCCCTTGCTTCCATTGGGGATAGTGGGAATTTGTAAACAGATAATGGTGATGGTCACACAACATGATGACGGTAAGGATGCATAGTGTTGGGTTGGGTCCAATCAAATGAGGCAAGTCTCTAGAAAGAGGAATCCAATCCTGAGAGATCAGAATCTTTTGTTGCTTTTGCCTCCATTTTAGGGTAGGGACAAGAGGCTATTGCTGAATCCATACACTACAAAGTCTTATTTTTCACACAAACCAGATAAATGGAGTAAAGTATGTAAATTAAATAATTTCCTGAAAGTTAGCAGCATTTTGTAAGAGGGAATAGAGTCACCACTTCTCTCATCGTGGTGGACTGTGAGGGAGGCAGGTACGTCCACACACAGAACATACAGCAAACTTGTAAAGGATGGAGGGGGCTGGAGTCAAGGACTAGAACCTCACAGTCCCTTAGCAGTCTCTCCGGGCTGTCAGTAGAAGGGGGCCTAGAAGGGGGCCCAGAAGGGGGCCAGAGAGCCTCATCACTGCAGGGTGTCACCTGAGGAAGCCTGAGGGAGGTGGGGAGAGCTGAGGGGTGTGAGAGCACACTAGCCAGCCTGGGTGCATGGGAAGTAAAACAACGTAACAAGACAGGTTGCTACAGAATGTCATCAGCAACAACATACTGACTTCAAACTGTAACTTCTATGCCTCTGATGAAAAAATTGAAAACTTCACCCCACTCTCCTCTCTTTCAGCTCTTGTGGGTCTCTATATCACCCACAGTGTTGTCAATCAGACCCTGGATATGTGGCCCCTTCCCGTGAACACTAGATATGGATTCTCTCCCTGCACCCATCACAGTTGACTACAACTCCCTGTTTGACCAAGGCAGGTGCACATCTGTCCCAGGCCCCTGGTGGACTCTCAGCCCAGCTCTCAACCAGGATTCACATCACAGGTGTGAGCAGGTGCCTCCCATAGGGGACAGGAAGACAGACTCAGAGAGAGACTGAGCAGGAGTCCAACTAGTGAACCCTAGAAATTGAGAGTTGGTGGGTTACCTGTGTCCTAGGCAGGGTCCAGGGTTAGAAGAACAACCTACATTTGGGGGTAACTCCTGTGTGCAAAAAGTGTTTGGAGAAAATGTGTGCAAGGTATGTCCCTGTGTTCTTATGTCAAAAGTCTTCAGCCCATTATTCTTAGCAACCCTCAAACTTCACACACAGGTCCTTTTGGCTGACAGTAAATGAAACAGTGAAGCTGCCCCCATTTAAGAACAGGCACAGGCATCTGCTACCCCTTATAATGAACATCTCTCCGGCTCCACACCCTGTGTCTATAAGGGGAGCCCAGCCTAGTTTCTTCACCCAGGACAGAATCACAACCCTCCCCATATATCCTGAGGTGGGATTGTTTTTTCTTCTTGCAATTTTACAAGGCAATATTTTAGCAAAATAAGAATATTGATCTATTGATCTGAGATAAAGAAAAAAGTTAAGAGGCTTATTAGCCAATTGTCTCTGTTTGCACGGTCCAGTATTGATTTTACCTGGTGTAGTTTGAGGGTCATTTGAGCCATTTGTGGGTGACTGAGAGTCTCAACTGCAGCCTCTGAATTCACCTTCAACTGCTGCTGGATGACCTGGTTCCATTAGATCCCAGGAAAGGGACTGCAGTGGGTGTCTGGGATGGGTCCTCATGGAAACACTAAGAAACCTGTATACTTTGTGAAAGGCCAATTCACCATCTCCACAGATGATGCCAAGAACAGGCTGTGTGTTCCAATGGCAGCCTGACAGCCGAGGACACTGCTGTGGCTCATTGTCCATCTGACAGAGTGGGTAGTCCCTGAGGTTCTCATTACGTTCTGAGGGTCAGCTCTATCCTGCTTCAGGAGGTTCTGAACCACCATGAAGTTACCTTTACTGGGACCTGAAAATGCAGTTCTTGTCTCCAAGGATAGCCCTGTGTTTCTTGATTTCTGGTTGGCATCACAGCCTCTGCTACTTACACCAGTTTTTCTTTCCCTATGACAACACTCATTCACTCCCTAGTAGAGCACACAGGTTAAGGGAATCCTGGAACCACATGTTCACCAGGTGAGTCCCCACAACAGGTTTAAATCTCTTGAGCACAC
>NW_006935045.1:0-597 GCF_000298275.1 Orycteropus afer afer
TTTGCTCAGCGTACAGTTTGAATAAGTATGATGAAAGGATACAACCCTGATGCACTCCTTTCCTGATTTTAAACTATGCAGTATCCCCTTGTTTTGTTCAAACAACTGCCTTTTGGTCTACGTACAGGTTCTTCATGAGCACAATTAAGTGTTCTGAATTCCCATTCTTCACAACGTTATCTATAAATTTGTTATGACCCACATAGTTAAATGTCTTTGCAAAGTCAATAAAACACAAGTAAACATACACAAGAGAATACTTTCCAATATTCTTTGCTTTCAGCCAAGATCCATCTGACATCAGCAATGACATCCCTCATTCCACATCCTCTTCTGAATCCCGCTTCAGGGATAACTTCTGGCAGTTCCTTATCTATATACTGCTGCAACTGTTTTTAAATTATCTTCAGTAAAATTTTACTTGTGTGTGATTGTGATAGTTGGATTTGTATGTCAGCTTGGCTGGACCATGATTCTGAGTGGTTTAAGCAGTTGTGATGTGGTTATTCCCATGATGGGATCACATGTATATGCTTTGAACAGCCAATTAGTTGGAAGGGAGTTTTCTTAGGGGTGTGACCTGCTTCCAATATATAT
>NW_006935045.1:1797-3076 GCF_000298275.1 Orycteropus afer afer
CAGGTGTGGGTTCAATTCTAGACCTGAAGGGCAGCTAGGGGCCATAGTCTCAGTGGTTCCACCAGGCTCTATCAGACCAGCAAACATGGTCCCCCCCTTTTTTTTTTCTCCATAAGCTTTTGAGTTTTGTTCCACATTGTTCTCCCTCTCTATCCAGGGTCTCCTACATAGATCCCCCTCCGAGTGGTTGACAGTGGTAGCCAGGCACCATCTAGTTCTTCTGGTCTCATAGTTGTATAGGCTGTGGATCGCATGGTATACCAGTCGCTAGGACTAATTCTTCCCATGAATCTTTGAATTTCTTCATTCTTCTTTGCGATGGACGAGGAGAGACCCATCATTGCATCTAGATGGCTGCTTGCAGGCTTTTAAGATCCCAGTCGCTACTCACCCAAGTAGGAGGTGGAACAATGTTTTGTATAGTATGTTATTCCAATTGAGCTTGATGACCCCTGTGACTATGGTCCCAAGCCCACCAGTTCAACTACTCAGTCCCTCTGGATAGCTGGCTGTGACCAAGAAGTAACTACAAACTTGTCCCTTGTCAGCTCTACTATATACCGGGGAATTCAAATTAGAGTCTCTTCTGACATCTATTTTGGTCTTTTCTTCCTTTCTTGTCTTTTTAATGATCTTTTGCCTTCCTCATGGATGCTGTCCTTGATGTCATCCCACAACTCACCAGGTCTTGTGTCACTGGTGTTCAATACATCAAATTTATGCTTCAGATGGTCTCTAGATTCAGGTGGAATATACTCCAGGTCATATTTTGGCTCTTGTGGACTTGTTTTAATTTGCTTCAGCTTCAACTTCAACTTCATTTGAACAATTGATGGTCTTGGACAGTACAGGACAGTAGATGGGATGTGGTGTAACTTCCAAGGCTGGGACATAGAAGGCAGATAGTTTCCCCTTGGAACAGCCATCATGCTATGAGGACACCCAGGCTACATGAGGAGACCATGTGTAGACATTCCAGACAACCACCTCTGCCAAGATCCCAGCCAACACCCTATAGCAACCACCAGACATGTGAGTGAGAAAGCCTTCAAGATGACTCCAGTCCAGCCACATCTCATTGCAACTGCCCAGTTGAACCCAGCCATACACAGAATCAGGAGAAAGAGTACTGATACATAAGTGGTATTGCTTCATGTATAATCGTTACACAGCAACAAATAACTAAACACTCCCCTTGAGTAGGCTGAGGCTCAGAGTGCTGAAGTGACTTACCCAAGGGGAAAGTCAGACCTCCAAGCCAAGTGGTTCTGATGCAGCT
>NW_006935046.1:0-736 GCF_000298275.1 Orycteropus afer afer
AAAGCTGTATAAAGATATCAAAATCCCCAATAAAGGTAATTACATGGGTAAATACAGAAGTTAGTTTTTTCATAGTTTTGTGTTATTACACTACTGTTACATGATTTAGACAAATGTATCAAAAATAATTATAAGTTTGTTACTTCACACACAGTGTATAAAGATGTAATTTATGAAGACAACAGCGGGTGGAGGCATAGTATATGAACAGTGTTTTATGTTATTGAAGTTGTCATCAGTTTAAGATGTTACACATTTAGAATGTTAAGTGTAATCCCCATGGTAACAAAACAAAATCCATAAAATACACACAAAGAAATAAGAATCAAAAGTGCGCATGATGACATACCAGTTTAAACACAAAAGTAGGGACTGTTTTTATACATTTTCAATTGTATTACTGATTTTTTTACATGTAATATTTGGATGTTATACACATATATTTGACCTCATGGCGTAGAGGGAAAACATCTTTTTAATGGCCTGTCATTTTTTTCTTTCAAGTAGTACTTAATGCCAAAGGTGTTTAGTATTTATAATTGCCACATTTTATATTAAAAATGATGGTTAGACTCTTTTATCTGTGATTGACAAAAATAAAAACTTTTGACTTCCATTATAATTTTGCTGATAAGGAAGAGACCAATAAGCAACATCATGATAAACAGAAAATATTGACGTTGTCAAGAATTTCATTTTACTTGGATCCACAATCAATGCCCATGGAAGCAGCAGT
>NW_006935046.1:3271-3893 GCF_000298275.1 Orycteropus afer afer
TCTGACCAGTAATTCTGGTCATTATTGAGTTTTTGGATTTTGTTCCACGTTTTCCCTCCCACTCTATCCAAGATCTCCAGATTTGATCCTTTCCTAAGTGGTTGGCATTGGCAGCCAGGAACCATCCAGTTCTTCTGGTCTCGAGGGCCATTGTGTCCTAGGGCTGATTGCTTCTAAATGCCTTTGTTGATGTTGTTTGTTTGGGTTTGTTGTTTGTTTGTTTGTTTGTGTTCTTCTTCACTTCTGATGCTAGGAGACCAGTAGCTGCATTTTAGATGGCTGCTTGAAAGCTTTTAAGACCCCAGTCACTACTCAACCAGTGTAGGATGTGGAGCAACGCTTTTAGGTATTTTGTTGTGCCAGCTGAGTCTGGTGTACCCCAGTACTATGGTCCTGAGGTAGTAGACCTATTGGATCTCTCTCCCATAGTGTCGGGATGTCTGTGAGGGATGACTCTGTGTCTGTCTTCTATTGTTTCTGTAAGGACTTCAGGAATTTTATATCACTGGTGTCTGTACAAGATTAGCCTCAGTTGAGTCTATCCTTGGTCTAGAGTATGTCTCTATTCACTGACCCCTGTCTGATCATCTCAGGTGTTTATGTGTTTATCTGTATAGCCTAG
>NW_006935047.1:0-600 GCF_000298275.1 Orycteropus afer afer
ACTTCCAGTAAGATGACAGAATAGGTGGACAAGCTACACAGACCTTCTTCAGCAAAGAAAAGAGAAACCAATTGACACAGATACAGAAGATAATCCTGGAACACTGAACTTTGAAAGGAAGTACACAGAAGTGGATTAGGCACCAACTGGTGGAAAAACCTGAATGAAAACAGGACCTAAGGATAGGCACCATTTGCGAAGGATGTCAGGGACATACACGAGGCTGACAACAGGAAAGGAGACAGTTGGTGAGTATATAAGTGTTGCCAGCTAGCGAAAAGAGGAGCACAGTACCCCGCTTTTGTAGATAACATCCAAACAAAACAAAGAAAATGAAAATTTTGGGCAAGTCACTCCAACATACAATCACCAATTAAATATAAACACAAAAATGTCACAATGTCTCTAGAGACAACAGAGCATCACAATCATAAAGCAGGAGAAACAAGGGACGAGGATACAGACCCAAAACACATCTTTGAGGGAGAAGCAGCATTGGAACTCTCTGATAAGGAGTTCAAAAGAATTACATTTAGCTACCTTCCATGGATTGAGAGACAGATTAAGGAAAACACTGAAAAAATTGACATAAATACAGAG
>NW_006935047.1:3435-4136 GCF_000298275.1 Orycteropus afer afer
GGAGACTTTAATACATCACTTTCAATCAAAGATAGAACAACTGGAAGAAACTCAACAAAGACACAGAAGAATTAAACAATACAATCCACCAACTTGACCTAATAGACACATACAAAGTATTTCACTCAACAACAGCACAATATACATTCTTTTCCAGTGCACATGGAACATTCTCCAGGATAGACCATAGGTTAAGCTACAAAGCAAGCCTCAACAAATTTTAAAACATTGAAATATACTGCAAAGCATCTTCTCAGGTCACAAGTTGTAAAATTAGAAATCAATAGGAAGATCAATGAAAAAGAGCAAACACATGGAAACTGAATAACACTCTCCTTGAAAACAACTGGGTAATAGAAGAAATGAAAAATGAAATAAAAAAAAAAAATTCCTTGAATCAAATGAGAATGAAAACACAATACCAAAATCTTTGGGTCACAGCAAAGCAGGGTTCAGAGGCCAATTTATAGCAATAAATGTACACATCAAAAAAAGAAGAAAGAACCAAAATCAGCACCTTAACCCAACATCTCCAACAATTAGAAAAAGAGCAGCAAAAAAAGCCTACAGTCACCTGAAGAAAAGAAATAATAAAAAATTGAGCAGAAATAAATGAAATAGAAAATAGAAAGACAATAGAACAAAATCAACAAGACTAGAAGTTGGTTCTTGGAAAGATTTAAAAAATTGACAAACCAGTG
>NW_006935048.1:0-716 GCF_000298275.1 Orycteropus afer afer
CTAAGGCTGTCTGTGGAGTGTGGCTAGACCAGTTAGACTTTGACTTCTTCCCTCCACTATTACCTTTAGAATGGCCTTTGGTGTCCTGTGTAATCTTCAAGAACCTGATTTGTCCTGTGAGAAAATTTTGAGACCAGAGAAAAATAGAATACAATGTAATTTACCCTGAGTCCCTCCTCCTGCCAAATATGCCCCAGGATGGAGTTCTTCTTACTATCACAAATAATTCACCCTAAATTGATCAGCATGTTTAAAATATATTTCCAAATAAGTCTAAAACTGTAGGTGCAGAGACTTAAGTGCTAATAAACAGGGGCAGGTTTAGAATAAAAGAGAGGTTCCAAAAACCAAACCAAACTCATTGCTGTTGAGTACGATCTGACTCATAGTGACCCCTCCTTGGGTTTCTGACATGGTGTCACTATGGAAGTAGATTGCCCAGTCTTTTTCTGAGGATTGGCTGGTGGGTTTGAATTGCTAGCCTTCTAGTTAGCAGTCAAATACCTTATACACTATGCCACCAGAGCTCCCAAAAGAGAGGTTTGAGATTAGAAAAGTGAAGAGATACTATGATTTGGCGGGAAGAGTCAGCTTTGTCAATAACTAATTGCATGCCTTTGTTCATTCTCTCCATGCGTCTTTTCCTCAACTCTAAAATGAATACAAAAGTGAAAGGAATTGGAAAATCAACACTTTAAACCAACATCTCCAACAAT
>NW_006935048.1:3271-3738 GCF_000298275.1 Orycteropus afer afer
TGGAATAGAATTGAGAACCCAGAAATAGATCCATTGACCTATGGTCAGCTGATCTTTGACAAAGGGCCAAAATCCATTAATTGGGGAAGAGAATGATTGTTTAATAAATGGTGCTGGCAAAACTGGAGATCCATTTGCAGAAAAATGAAACAAGATTTGTACTTCACACCACACACAAAAATGACCTCCAGATGGATCACAGACTTAAATGTGAAACCTAAAACTATAGAGTTCCTCAAGGAAAAACTAAGGGCAAATTTAGGGTCCCTAATATGGCATAAATGGACTCTCAGGCATAACTCAAAATGCACAAACAGCAGAAGTAATGATTGCAACCTTCTAAGAATTAAATTTTTATGTGCTTCCAAAGACTTCTCCAAGAGTCAAAGAGAACCTACAGATTGGGGAAAAACATTTGGTAATGACATATCTGACAAGAGACTTATCTCTAGAATTTATAGAAAACT
>NW_006935049.1:0-688 GCF_000298275.1 Orycteropus afer afer
GTTCAAAAGTTTTTTTTTTTTTTTTTTTTGCATTTTGCCCATTTTCTTCTTCATTATTCTCCTTCTCTACCTTTTATCTCTTAGTGCCCAATCCCCAGATATTGCAGGTTTTCTTGTTTTTTACTTCTTTTCTCCCTTTTTTCTTTTTTTGGTTACTGTTCCTCTGTGATTACATGGTGTATTTTCTGTCCATGTGGTGTTACCTTTTTGATGGTAATTCAGTTGTAATTTTTGGCTAACAGAGTGGGAGACAGCATAATCCCCATAAAATACAACTACACCCACAACTCCTGCAACTCCACTTACTGAGCAAGAGCCACCTCCTCCTTCTCCACCCATGGGCCAATGATAAAAAACCATCAAGAAGAGCCTGAATCATGCTTGGATGCTCTTCACAAACAGTTAACAGAGATCTTAATATAATACCATGATGTCTCGGAGGCAACAGACCATCACAGTTCATACAAAGAAGCAAGATAAAGTGGTAGAAACAAGGGAACAGGATACAAACCCAGAACACATCCCTGAGAAAGAAGCAGCATTGGAACTCTCTGATAAGGAATTCAAAATAACTATATTTAGGTATCTTCAAAGGATTGAGAAACAGACCAAAGAAAACACAGAAAAAAACTTAGACGAATTTCAGAAGAAAATATAAGAACAAAATGACAAAATAAATGAAAAATTA
>NW_006935049.1:2078-2631 GCF_000298275.1 Orycteropus afer afer
ATTGAAATACTGCAAAGCATCTTCTCAGATCATAATACTATCAAACAAGAAATCAACAATAGGAAGATCAACAGAAAAAGAGTAAACACATGGAAACTGAACAATCCCCTTCTTGCGAAAGACTGGGTAAGAGAAGAAATAAAAATAGAAATTCAAAAATTCCTTGAATCAAACGAGAATGAAAACACAACATACCAAACTCTACTACTAACAGCAAAAGCAGTGACTGGAGGTCAATTTATAGCCATAAATACACACATCAAAAAAGAAGAAAGAGCCAAAATCAACACTTTAAACCAACAGCAAGAAAAGCCTACAGTCACCAGAAGAAAGGAAATAATAAAGATTCGTGCAGAAATGAATGAAACAGAAAATAGAAGGTCAATAGAAAAAATCAACAAGACCAGAAGTTGGTTTTTAGAAAAGATCGATAAAATTGACAAACCATTGGCAAATTCAACAAAGGAAAAGAGGGAGAGAATACAAATAACACAAATAAGAAATGAAATGGGTGACATCACAATAGAACCAACTGAAATAAAAAGGATAATAT
>NW_006935050.1:0-667 GCF_000298275.1 Orycteropus afer afer
GAGATATACCAGAAAGTTTGAGACCTTTCCAAAGCTCTTCCGCGTACACTGCAAGCAGGCCACACCTGGAAGGCGGCTCTTTCCACTGACTAATGTCTCACAGCAGATGCCACCATGGAGGTGATTCTAGTCTCATCAAACCAGTCAAAACCATGGTCCAGCCAAGTTGACACATAGCCGTAACTACCACATGTATCCCATCTACATTTAGAAAATATCTCAAGTATAGATTTGATGCATTGAACATTAATGACCAAACACCAGATGAGTTGTGGGATGACATCAAGGAAATTATACATGAAGCAAGCAAAAGGTTGATACAAAAGAAAGAAAAGCCCAAAATGGACGTCAGAAGAGACTCTGGAAACTTGCTCTGGGATAGAGAGTAGCTAACGTGTATGATTGAAATGATGAAGTAAAAGACCTGAACAGAAGATTTCAAAGGGCAGCTCAGAAAGACAAAGTAAAGTATTTGCGGTATAGTAAATTACTTAGTGTGGCTTTTCTACCCTTAAGTCTTTGTAAACTCCAAGGTGGGATTTTCTATGAGCAACTGAGGAGCTTCTGATTGATGAAGTTGTCCACCTGGAGTATTTCTGTTGGGAGTGGCACAAAACAATGTTCTGGGAGGTGCCCACTCTCTCTCAGGTGCTTAGAGTTCTGATTC
>NW_006935050.1:2303-3117 GCF_000298275.1 Orycteropus afer afer
TAACTTCAGAGATACCAACTGAAGAGAGAAATAACTGCAGACTGGAAAATTGTTTATTTTTTTCAGTTTTGTGGCAAGTGGCTGAGGAAGGGAAGCAGTGAGACCCTGGCTGGCTTGGGGCAGATGGTTTTCAATTCCACTGTTGTGGATTGAATTGTGTTTCCTAAGAGTGTCCTGAAGTCCTGCCCTCTGTACCATGGATGTGATGCTGTTTGGGAATGGGTTTTCTTTGTTATGTTAGCGGGGCCATCACAGTGAGAGGAGGGTGTGTCTTAAACCCCATCCCTCCTGAGTGATAAGAAGTACAGACAGCAGAGGACAGACTCTGATGAGGATGGAGGTGGAGGAATCCACAAACCCAGGAGTTCAAGGATTGCTGGCAGATGTTGTCCTTGTCTGTCATTGAGTCTGTTTCAACTCAGAGCCCTGTGTGGCAGAGTGAACTGCCCCATGGGATTTCCTAGGCTGTAGTCCTGACAGGAGCAGATAGCCAGGTCTTTCCTCCCATGGAGCCTTGGGGTGGGGTTAACCTCCAATCTTTTGATTAGCAGCTGAACAGTTAACTTGTGCCACCAGGACTCCTCTGGCTGCTACTCAAACCAAAACCCAAACTCGCTGCCATTGAGTTGATTCCTACTCATGTTGTTGTTGTTGTTATGTGCCGTCAAGCCGGACCTCATAGTGACCCCTTCTTGGGTTTCCGAGGCAGTATCACTACCGAAGTAGATTGTCCAACCTTCCTTCTGAGGAGTGGCTGGTGGGTTTGAACCGCCAGCCTTCTGGTTAGCAGTCAAGTGCCTTAGGCACTATGCTA
>NW_006935051.1:0-1676 GCF_000298275.1 Orycteropus afer afer
TCCATATGAGTAAGGCTGGGTTTACTCAGATGTTGCAGCTCTTTCCCTGTCCTATTTTGAGAGCCTTTTAGCCTAAATGGACTATTCCTAAAGGTGTGTGGTATGTACAAAACAGTGTTTCTTTGCTATTCATAAGGTTTTCCCTGGCCAATTCTATGAGAAGTGGACGGCCTCTTCCTTCTTCCTAGTCTGTCTCAGTCTATAAGTTGGTTTGGCATAGATGCCCTTTATTATGTTGAGGAATGTCCCTTCTATTCTTATTTTTCTGAGAATTTTGATCAGGAATGGGTGTTGGATTTTATCATATGCTTTTTCTGCATTGATTGGTATGATCATGTGGTTCTTGTCCTTTGTTTTATTTACGTGGTGGATGACGTTGATTGTTTTTCTAATGTTGAACCATCCTTGCATACCTGGTATGAACCCCACTTGGTCATAAGGAATTATTTTTTTGATATGTTGCTGGAGTCTATTGGCTAGGATTTTGTTGAAGATTTTTGCACCAATATTCATGAGGGATATTGGTCTGTAGTTTTTCTTTTGAGTGATGTCTTTGCCTGGTTTTGGTATCAAGGTTATGCTTGCTTCATAAAATGAGTTAGGGAGGATTCCATCCTTTCCTGTGTTTTGAAATAGTTTAGGTAGGAATAGTGTCAGTTCTCTTCTGAATGTATGGTAAAATTCTCTAATGAAACTCTCTGGGCAAGGACTTTTTTTGTTGTTGTTAATTTCTTGATGATCTGTTCAGTTTCTTCTTTTATAATGTTTGTGTTCAACTTTTCCATATCATTTGGTGTTAGTTTAGGTAAGTGGTGTGTTTCTGGAAATCTGTCCATTTCTTTCAGATTTTTAAATTTGTTGGAGTGGAGTTCTTCATAGTAACCTGATATTATCCTTTTCATTTCAGTTGTGATGTCACCCATTCCTTTTCTTATTTGTACTATTTGTATTTTCTCCTGCTCTTCCTTTGTTAAAATTGGCCAGTGGTTTGTCAATTTTATTAATCTTTTCAAAAAACCAACTTCTGGTCTTGTTGATTTTTTCTTTTGTGTTTCTATTTTCTGTTTCTTTGATTTCTACTCAAGTCTTTATTATTTCCTTTCTTCTTGTGATTGTAGGCTTTCCTTTCTGTTCTTTTTCTTATTGTGGAAGTTGCCAATTTAAAGTGTTGATTTTGATTCTTTCTTCTTTTTTGATGTGGGCATTTATTGCTATAAATTGGCCTCTGAACACTGGTTTTTCTGTGTCCCAAAGATTTTGCTAGGTTGTGTTTTCATTCTCATTTGATTCAAATAATTTTTGAATTTCAATTTTTATTTATTGTCTTACCCAGTCTTTCTCAAGAAGGGTGTTGTTCAGTTTCCATGTGTTTAATTTTTCT
Organism: Orycteropus afer afer; assembly: GCF_000298275.1. Classification (NCBI taxonomy): domain Eukaryota; kingdom Metazoa; phylum Chordata; class Mammalia; order Tubulidentata; family Orycteropodidae; genus Orycteropus; species Orycteropus afer. The sequence continues at coordinate 1,382 of NW_006935051.1, forward strand.
GTTCATCTTCCTATTGTTGATTTCTAATTTGATAGCATTGTGATCTGAGAAGATGATTTGCAGTATTTCAGTGTTTTTAAATTTATGAAGGCTTGCTTTATGGCTTAACATATGGTCTATCATGGAAAATGTTCCATGTGCAGTGGAAAAGAATGTATATTGTGCTGCTGTTGGGTGAAGTGCTCTGTAGATTCTATAAGGTCAAGTTGGTGGATGGTATTGTTTAGCTCTTCTACATCTTTGTTGAGTTTCTTTCCAGTTGTTCTATCTTTCATTGAAAGTGGTGTATTAAAGT
>NW_006935051.1:2226-2901 GCF_000298275.1 Orycteropus afer afer
TCATGGTGTCCCTGGTTTCTTTGTTCCATGTTATTTTCTGTGCTGAGCTCATTATGTTTATGAACCGTGTTATCATTTCCTTTGTTGCTGTTGTTTTAGCATATGCTGAATATTTGTCCTTGTCCTCTTTTTTATTGTGATGTGAAGGTTTATCATTTTTCTTAGAGGTTACCCTGTCATTTATAATTTTCTCCCCGAGATTAGAACAGTCCATCCTATCTTGCAACTCTCTTGAGTTCCTCACCATTTTGAAGTTCTATAACTACACAGTATTTTCCCTGTTTTTGGTTTGTAATTGTCCTCACTTGCCAGTTGATGTCTCTGATTCCCTACTTACAACCTTGTAAGCTTATTTTACTTTGGATATGTCCATAGCTGTGGTTTCTGGGTTTTGTCATCTTGTGTATTAATGGTCATTTGTTATTTGCTACTGTTGGTTCTCTTTTCCATGGACTCCCTTTAGTATCTCTTGTAAATTTGGTCTGGTTTTAACAATTTCCCTTAGTTTCTAATTATTTGGAAATCTCCTAATTTCACCATCATATTTGAGGGACAATTTTGCCAGGTATATAATTCTTGGTTGAAAGTTTTTCTCTTTCAGAGTTTTGTATATACCATCCCATTGTCTTCTCGCTTGCATGGTTTCTGCTGAGAAATCAGAGCTTATTCTTCCTG
>NW_006935052.1:0-621 GCF_000298275.1 Orycteropus afer afer
CATTTTTCCCAATTTTTTCCCTTCATTATTCTCCTTCTCTACCTTTTTTTCTCTTAGTGCCCTATTCCCAGATATTTCAGGTTTTCTTGTTTTTTCTTCTTGTTTTTCCATTTTTCCTTTTTTTGGTTACTGTTCCTGTGTGATTACATGGTGTGCTTTTTGTCCATGGCTTTTAGTTTTTTGATGGTTATTCAATTGTAATTTTTGTCTAACTGAGTGGGAGACAGCAACAGTCCCCATAAGACACAACTACACCGACACCTCCTGCAACTTAACTTAATGAGCAAGAGCCACTACCCCCTTCTCCACCAATGAGCCAAAGATAAAAAACCACCAAAAAGAGCCTAAATCACCCTAGGCTGATCTTCACAAACAGTTAACAGAGATCTAAATACAACAACGCCATGATGCCTCAGAGAAAAAAGATGATCACAGTCCACACAAAGAAGCAGGATAAAGTGGTAGAAGCCAGGCAGCAGAATACAGACCCAGAACACATACCTCAGGAAGAAGCAGCATTGGAACTCTCTGATAAGGAATTCAAAAGAATTATATTTAGATATCTTCAAAGGATTGAGGAACAGACCAAAGAAAACACAGAAAAAAACCTTACAAGAATTT
>NW_006935052.1:2116-3215 GCF_000298275.1 Orycteropus afer afer
CAAAGAAACCAGGGACACCATGAAAAAAACACATAACAAAATGACAGCAACAAATTCAAACTTATCAATAATTACCCTGAATGTTAATGGATTAAATACACCACTCAAGAGATGGAGAGTTGCAGATTGGATAAGAAAACAAAACCCATTAATATGCTGTTTACAAGAGACACACCTTAGAGATAAAAACAAAAATAGACTAAAAATCAAAGGTTGGAAAAAGATATATCAAGCAATGGCAACTGTAAGAAAGCAGGAGTGGCAATATTAATTTATGATCAAATTGACTTTAAGACAAAAACCACCATACGAGACAAGGAAGGACAATATATAATGATTTAAGGATCAATTGAATGTGAAGATATAACCATAATAAATATCTTTGGACCCAATGAAAGAGCCCAAAAATACACAAATCAGACTTTAAAAGAGTTGAAAAGCCAAATAGATGACTCCACAGTCAGAGTGGGAGATTTTAATACACCAGTTTCTTTGAAAGATAGAACTGGAAAGAAACTCAATAAAGATGTAGAAGAACTAAACAATACAATCCACCACCTTGGCCTTATAGACGTCTACAGAGCACTTCACTCAACAGCAGCACAATACACATTCTTCTCCAGTGTACATGGAACATTTTCCATGATGGACCATATGTTGGGCCATAAAGCAAACCTTAATAAATTTAAAAACATTGAAATACTGCAAAGCGTCTTCTCAGATCATAATGCTACCAAATTAGAAATCAACAATATGAAGATCAAGAGGAAAAGAGTAAACACATGGAAACTGAGCAACACCCTCCTTCGGAAAGACTGGGTAAGTGAAGAAATCAAAATTGAAAATCGAAAATTTCTTGAATCAAACGAGAGTGAAAACACAACATACAAAAATCTTTGGGACACAGCAAAAGCAGTGAGCAGAGGCCAATTTATAGCAACAAATGCACAAATCCAAAAAGAAGAAAGAGCCAAAATCAACACTTTAAACCAACATCTCCAGCAATTAGAGAAAGAACAGCAAGAAAAGTCTATAGTCACCAGAAGAAAGGAAATAATCAAGATTCAAGCAGAAATCAATGAAACAGAAAATAGAAGGG
>NW_006935053.1:0-594 GCF_000298275.1 Orycteropus afer afer
GGAGGATATTCAAGCAGCCAACAAACATATGAAGAGGTGCTCACGATCATTAGCTATTAGAGAGATGCAAATCAAAACAACAATGAGATACCATCTTGCTCCAGCACTAGTAGCAAAGTTCAACAAGACAGAAAATAACCAATGCTGGTGAGGTTGTGGAGAGATTGGGACTCTCATACACTGCTGGTGGGACTGTCGAATGGTACAACCATTGTGGAAAACAGTATGGTGATTCCTTCAAAAATTGGAATTAGAAGTACCATTTGACCCAGCCATTCCACTTCTAGGTATATACCCTAAAGAAGTGAGAGCCATGAGAACAGATATATGCATACCCATGTTCATCGCAGCACTATTTACAATAGCCAAAAAATGGAAACAACCTACTTGTCCATCAACTGAGGAATGGATAACCAAACTATGGCACATACACACAATGGAATACTATGCAACTCTAAAGAATAATATAGAATCTGCAAAACACCACGTAACATAGATAAACTTGGAGGACATTATGCTGAATGAAATAAGTCAATCACAAAAGGACAAATATTGTATTAGTCCATTATTGTAAAAGTTAAGGAAAAGTTTATC
>NW_006935053.1:2029-2960 GCF_000298275.1 Orycteropus afer afer
GATTTGGAAGACAGCTACCTGGCAAACTGACTGGAAGAGATCCATATTTGTACCCATTCCAAAGAAAGGTGATCCCACAGAATGTGGAAATTATCCAACAATATCATTAATATCTCACACAAGTAAGATCTTACTGAAGATAATTCAAAAACAGTTGCAGCAGTATATTGACAGAACTTGCAGAGGTGCAAGCTGGATTCAGAAGAGGATGTGGAACAAGGGATATCACAGCTGCTGTCAGATGGATCTTGGCTCAAGGCAAATAATACCAGAAAGATGTTTACTTATGTTTTATTGACTATGCAAAGGCATTTGATTGTGTGGATCATAACCAATTATGGATAACATTGAGAAGAATGGGAATTCCCAAGCACTTAATTGTAATCATGAGGAACATGCATATTGACCAGGAGGCTGTTGTTCGAACAGAGCAAGGGAACACTGCATGGTTTAAAACAAGAGGAGAGTACATTAGGGTTGGTTACTTTCCCAATACTTATTCAATCTATATGCTGAGCAAATAATCTGAGAAGGTGGACTATATGATGAAGAATGTGCCATCAAGATTGGAGGAAGAATCATTAACAACCTGTGATACACTGATGACACAACTGTGCTTGCTGAAAGTGAGGATGACTTGAGGCATGTACTGATGAAGATTGAAAAATACAGTCTGCAATATGGATTGCATCTCAATATAAGGAAAACAAATATCCTTACAACTGACGTATAAGCAGCATCACGATAAATAGAGAAAAGATTGAGGTTGTTAAAGACTTCACATTGCTTGGTTCTATAATCCATGCCAATGGAAGAAGCAGTGAGGACATTAGATGATGTATGTTGTTGTTGTTGTTATGTGCCATCGAGTCGGCCCCGACTCATAGCGACCCCTCCTTGGGTTTCCGAGGCAGTATCACTACGGAAGTAG
>NW_006935054.1:0-535 GCF_000298275.1 Orycteropus afer afer
TTGTTCTGGAATTCCCTTTCTTCTCAATGTTACTCATAATCTGTTATGATCTATATAATCAAATGCTTTTGCATGCTTAATAAAATACAAGTAAATGTCCTTCTGGTATTCTTTGCTTTCAGACAAGATCCATCTGACATCAGCAATGATATCCCTCGTTCCACGTCCTCTTCTAAATCCAGCTTGCATTTCTGGAAGTTCTCTGTCAATATACTGTTGTAACCATTTTTGAATTATCTTCAGCAAGATTTTACTTGTGTGTGATATTAATGATATTGTTTGGTAATTTCCACATTCCGTGGGATCACCTTTCTTTCAAATGGGTACAAATATGGATCTCTTCCAGTCAGTTAGCCAGGAAGCTGTTTTCCAAATCTCTTGGCATAGCTGAGTGAGTGTCTCCAGTGTGGCATCTATTTGTTGAAACATCTCAATGGATATTCTGTCAGTTCCTGGAGGCTTGTTCTTTGCCAGTTCTTCAGTGCACCTTCAACTTCTTCCTTTATTATCATTCATTCTTGATCATATGCCACCT
>NW_006935054.1:1870-3073 GCF_000298275.1 Orycteropus afer afer
CATTTCAGCTCACTAATGCCTAGGATATCAATCTTTATGAATTCCATTCCATTTTTGACAACTTCCAAATTTTCTAGACTCATACTTTGTACATTCCATGTTCTGATAATTAATGGATGTTTGCAGTTGCTTCTATTCAATTTGAGTCATGCCACGTCAGCAAATGGAGATCTTGAAAGCTTTACTTTATCCATATCATTAAGGTTTATTCTACTCTGATGAAGCAGCTCTTTCCCCATCATATTTGGAGCACATTCCAAACTAAGGAGCTCATCTTTTGGCACTGTATTGGCAATGTTTCCAGGCTATTCATAAAGTTGTCCAGTAATGTATCAGAGAATGTTTCTCTGCTATTCATAAGGTTTTCCCTGGCCAGTTTTTTGAGAAATGGATGGCTTCTTCCTCATTCTGAGTCTGTCTCAGTCTGTAAGCTGTGTACCATGTGCAATTCTGCTGGTGTTTGAAACACCAGTGGCACAGCCTCAAGTCTCACAGCAACACACAAGCCACCACAGTAAGACAAACTGACAGACAAGTTCATCTCCCTTAGCTGTTCGAACCTCTCTGCCCCGCCCCTTGCCTGGATCCTGCTGCTGTCAGCCCTGGCTTTCCCTCCTTCCTGCCTTTGTGTAGGGGTGTCTGTCTCCCTCCCCTGACCTGGATCCTGTTGTCATTGGGCCCCTGCTTCCCTCCTTCCTGCCTTTGGGTGGGCATAGAGAAAAAATTTAATTTTTATGAAGTCAAAGTTATAAATCTTTTATTTTCTGGATTGTGCTTTTAGTGTCATGTCTTAAATCTCTTTTCTAATCTCAGTCCATGAAGATTTTTTCCATATTTTCTTCTAAAAGGTTTGAAGTTATATATATTCATATTTATATATAGGATCCATTTTGATTTAATATTTATGTAAAAGGTGATAGTTATGTCAAGGTTAATCTTATTTTTCACATATGGATTATCAACCAATTGTTTTGGAACTATTTGTTGAAAGACTAGTCTTTTTGCATTGAATTTCCTTTGCACCTATGTAAAAAATTAATTGGCCAAATTCTGTGGGTTCTATTTCTAGACTCTATTCTGGTCCATTGACCTGTATGTCTATCTCTTACCAATATCACAATGTCTTGATTACTGTAGCTTCACAGTATAATCTTAAAATTGGGTAGTATGATTTCTCCAGTTTTATTCTTCTTTTTAAGTATA
>NW_006935055.1:0-380 GCF_000298275.1 Orycteropus afer afer
CAGCTCTTTCCCAGTCCTATTTTGAGAGCCTTTTAGCCTAAACAGACGATTCCTAAAGGTGCGCGGTAATGTACCAAACAGTGTTTCTTTGCTATTCATAAGGTTTTCCCTGGCCAATTCTTTGAGAAATGAATGGCCTCTTCCTTCTTCCTAGTCTGTCTCAGTCTATAAGCTGGGCTGTTACCTGTGCACCAGGTGCATCTCGCTGGGTTTTAAACACCAGAGGCTCAGCCTCAAAACTCAAGTCTGCATGTCACCACAGTAGGAGAAACCAACAGACAAGTTTGTCCTGCTGTTGGAGACCTCTCGTATCACCCCCACTTGGGTCCCTGTGGCTTACTGTACCTCTGTCTGGCTTCCTGGCTTTTAATCCCCTTTCT
>NW_006935055.1:1296-3025 GCF_000298275.1 Orycteropus afer afer
TCATACATTCCATGTTCCAGTTATTCATGGATGTTTGCAGCTGTTTCTCCTCAATTTGAGTTGTGCCACATCAGCAAATGGTGGTCTTGAAAGCTTTACCTTATCCATATCAGTAAGGCTGATTCTACTCTGATGATGCAGCTCTTTCCCAGTCATATTTTGAGAGTCTTCTGACCTAAGTGGCTTATCCTCCTGCATTATATCGGATAGTGTTTGTCTGGTATTCATAAAGTTATCCCTGGCTAGTTCTTTGAAAAGTGGATGGCGTCTTCCTTCTTCCTAGTCTGTCTCAGTCTGTAAGGTGCGTTGCAACCTGTGCACCATGTGCAACCCTACTGGGTTGGAGACACTGGTGTGTGACACTGGTGTTGCCTCACAGCAACACGCCACCACAGTAGGACAAACTGACAGTCAAGTTTGTCTCCCTGTTCGAAACCTCTTCACCTCCCCTCACATGGATCTCTGTCTCTTTCCTACCACTTGGGGGTGGGGCCTGGGTCCCTTGCCTTACCTGGATCCCTGCCGCTGCTTCCTCGTTCTGTCTCGGTCCCCCTGACTTTTTCTCTGCTTTGCCCTGCTCTCCATCTGCTTGGGGGGAGGCATGGCCTACGATACTCAATATTCTAGTATTGCATTTTATGGTGTCTGCCTCTTTCCTGCAAAATTAATATTTGAAATTACTGTGATAAGAAAGCCGACATATTGTGCTATTTCTGTTATAGTAGCACTAGAGGACAAGATAAAAAAAAGAAAGAAAGAAAGAACGGAAGTTAATATATACTCATATTGCAAATATAAGCAATGTAAAAAGATATAAAGAAGAAAGTAAAAAGTCCCAATATCCAGAGGCCATCCTGTTATAAGTTTGGTGAATGTCCTTCTATAGATCTTGTTGTATGTGGATGGTATGTGTGATGTCATAAAATGATCTATAATTTTATGTATGAGTGGTATCATACTATTCATACTGTTTGTAGCCTGGCTGCTTTTTTTTTTTTTTTAAAGCCATAAGCATATTTAGAGATTTTTAGATGTCAATAACATTGTCCTTGTTAGTGTTGCATGGTCTTTCCCCCAGTAGATACACCATATGTGCACCTAGACGTACCAAATTATGGACCATAGTTTATTTAAGCACTCATATATTGCTGAACCTCCACGTGACTCTCCTGTGTTGTTGCTATTGTAAAGAAGGCTATGATGAACATTTTGCGTGGTCCATCTTTGCACATTTGATCAATTCTTGCCTTAAGGTGAATTCCTGAAAGAGAAACTGCTGCAACAAAGAGAATATATATTTAAAGTGTGATGAGTTTGAAGTGAGACTCAGTTGAGGGACCAGTTGCTCCTTGATTTCCATCATGCTCCCCTGGCACTGTTGTCTCCCCCACCAGCAGCCTAAGGACACAGCCCCTTCACAGGTCTCTCTGTTCACCCCCTTGATTTTCTCATTCCATGGATCTCTTTATCCGATGCTTCTGGTACCCAGTGACCTGGGCTTTGGGTGAATGTTTCTACATCAGCAATTAGGGGTCTTCATTTGCTATTTAATGAAAGCTAATTGCAAATCGGACAACACAACTTTGCTTGCTGAAAGTGAAGATGACTTGAAGCATTTACTGATGAAGATTAAAAACTAGTCTGAGGGAGGCGGGGCAAGATGGCGGACTAGGCAGAAGGATTGCACAGACCCTCTTCAACAAAGAAAAGGGAAACCAATTAACACAGA
>NW_006935056.1:0-561 GCF_000298275.1 Orycteropus afer afer
ATGGTTGTCTGATTCAAAATGTCCAAAACCGGTCCATTTCAGCTCACTAATGCTGAGGATATCAATCTTTATGTGTTCCACTTCATTTTTGAAAACTTCCAATTTTTCTAGGTTCATACTTCGTGCATTCCATGTTCTGATGATTAATGAATGTCTGCGGCTGTTTCTCCTCAGTGGTGCCACATCAGGAAATGGAGGTCTCAAAAGCTTTACCTAATCCATAGGAGTAAGGCCGGGTTTACTCTGATGATGCAGCTCCTTCCCAGTCTTATTTTGAGAGCCTTCTAACCTAATCAGACTATTCATAAAGTTGCGTGGTAATGTATCAGACAGTGTTTCTTTGCTATTCATAAGGTTTTTCCTGGCCAATTCCTTGAGAAGTGGATGGCCTCTGCCTTCTTCCTAGTCTGTCTCAGTCTGTAAGCTGGGCTGATACCTGTGTACCGTGTGCATCCCGCTGGGTTTCAAACACCAGTGGCTCAGCCTTAAAACTCACATCAACATGTCACCATGGTAGGACAAACCGACAGACAAGTTTGTCTCCCTATTGGAAACCTCTCC
>NW_006935056.1:1546-2933 GCF_000298275.1 Orycteropus afer afer
GTGGCTGCAGACATGGGCTCAAGTATAGCAGGGAGAGTGGAGCTTGTGTGGTGCTGGGCGGTATTTCATTCTACTGTGCATAGGGTTGCTATGAGTCGGAGATGACTCCAGGGCACCTAACAACAACCACCACCAAGAGGGACTAAAGATAAGCAAACCAATTGATAATTTCATGAGGAATACAAACAAATAATTTGCACATAAGGAAACACCAATAAACACGAAAAGTCAATGAACCTATTAAACTTGTGCATGCAATTTAAGTTACTATGAAATAATATCTCTATCACATCATGTTGCAAAAATCAAAATATTTGAGACTACAAACTGCTGAGATGGATGCAGAAAAAATATATACATTTGTACACTGTTGTTTGTTATGTAAATTTATACAATCACTTTGAAGGGCAATCTGTTAATGTTTAGAAGTTTAATTATTCATACTCTATGGTACAAAGAATCTTTTTAAATATTTTCTACTCTATAAAAAGACTCACATATATGTTTAATGCAGTATGACAGGGATATTAACTTTAAAAACCTAAATATCCATCATTAGGGGAATGGCTAAATCAAAAGTAGTAATACACAGCAATTAAAAAATTAAGGTAGATCTAAATGAATTTAGCTTCAAGACATTGCCACTAAGAAATGCATATTTAAGAACAATTCATGAAAAAGAATGACATTTATGAAAAATGAAACACACTGAACAATATCATATTTTATATTTCTATGTATGCATTAAATATAGGTAATAAAAATGGTAGGATTGCAATGATAATCACAGAAGATATATGTCTTAACTATATTGTTTTAATTTGCAGATGCAGTCATTCCATTTTACTTCCATATGAAAGACAGGCAGTGATAGTACACAGAAATAGAATTATGCATTGCCTTAATCACCGATAAAATATGCTTATTAACTTAAGCTCAAAGAAATGTATTAAAATACCAATCATGGCTTATTAGACCTATCACTCTTGTAAAAATTAAAAACATTTATTATGTAGTGTTTGAGACAACTTTTGTTAAGAGGAACTTTCAAACTTTGATAAGAGTGTAAGTTGTTGCAGCTTCTTTGAAGGATGGATGTGTTGCTAGGCAACTTTCTTTACAGTATAAACTTTTTTGTAGTTTTTGAGTTTTTTCTTTTTCTTATTTGTATTAAAGAAAATATAAAAATTAAAATCACCATTTTTTAAGATGTTTATTGGAAACATGGAGGTATTATTATTTATTTGAAGATGATAGAAACAAATCTTAAAAACCTAAAATAATCTATTATAACTTTGAATGATTAAGGATATCTATTATGTAGTATAGGATAAGCAAACCCACATACATGCACATACCAACACACACAAACACAAACCAGGTAGGA
>NW_006935057.1:0-521 GCF_000298275.1 Orycteropus afer afer
GTTGAGGACTGCTTAGGGCACCCAGGCTCCGTCTGAGCACACAGACTGTGATGGAGTTCTTGTGGGCCCAGAAATAGGTGGGAGTGGGCATGGCCACACCTCCATTCACCAAGCTGGTGTAGGGTGTAGTAACAAGAGGTATGTCATACCTTTTCACTCTTGCAGGCCCCGAGTGTCCTTGGGGTTTCTGGAAAGCAGAACATGATCTTAAGCCCCAGAAATCTGCGAGAACACCATCTCTTTAAATATCCAAAATAGTCAAGCTGCTTTTTAAACCTTCAAGATTGCGGCGCTCTCCAGACCGGCAAAAGCCCACAGCTCAGCCCACCTTTCTCTTCCCCTTCCCTGTTTGTTCCCCAGCCACCATACACAGTCCTCCATGCAGTCCCTGCCTAGCAGGCAATTTTTAGGTTAATTTTTAAGTCCTACCACCACAGGATTCTGTGAGAGCGCTGTCTCTTTAAATATTCAAAATAGTCAAGCTGCTTTTTAAACCTACAAAATGGTAGCATCCTCCAGAC
>NW_006935057.1:3005-3998 GCF_000298275.1 Orycteropus afer afer
TTATGTATCTCAGCAATAATATCGTTAGATTGTTGAGTATATAGGGGAGAAAAAAATATTTTTTTTTTCTCACTAGTACAATGAGTCTAAGAGGGTGAAACTAGAATAACTTACATTTGTTCCTTGGTGGGTAAGTATAATACCAAGCATAAGATGTCAATTTAAATAAAAACATACAATGAATGTTTACCACAACATTTCAGATTGTCAGCACAAAAATTATATGATATTTGCAGTATATAGGCATTTTAATAACAGTTATTAAGTTGCCAATATTTGTGCAATAATTGTGAGTTAAAAATTATACTTGTGGTTGTTGTTATGTGCCATCAAGTCGGCCCTGACTCATAGCGACCCCTCCTTGGGTTGCTGAGGCAGTATCACTGCAGAAGTAAATTGCCGAGCCTTCCTTCTGAGGAGTGGCTGGTGGGTAGGAACCGCATTATTAAATCAGTATTTATTTATTTATTTTCCTCTTTAGTTCAATAAACTCATAATGGTTCTAGCTTTGATTATTGGTTACTGTTAATTATAATTTTCAACAGACCCATTTTATGGAACCATGCTTTTGAATTATCATTTCAAGCTAATTTAGCATTTATTTATCTTTCCAATTTAAGGACTTTAATTGTTTACTGGATAACTACTCGTTACTGTCAGCCCCAGGGTTACAGGTGAGGAGACACAACTCAGGGACACCTGAAGTAGCAAGCGAGAAGAACAGGAGAAAGGGAATTAAAAGCCAGGAAGCCAGAGAAAAGAGCAGTCAGCTGAAGGGATTAGTTGAGGAGAGGAAACTAAGGCCCGCCCAAAGCAGCAGGACTGGAGAGCAGGAGAAAGGGGATAAAAGCCCAGATCCCGGACAGAGGAGCAGACAGCCCCAGGGACAACTCAGGGACGTACAAAACAGCAGGGCAGAAGAGCAGGAGAAAGGGGATTAAAAGCCAGGAAGTGAGACAGAGGTACAGTCAGCCACAGGGACCCAGTTGGGGG
>NW_006935058.1:0-1051 GCF_000298275.1 Orycteropus afer afer
GTCTTCCTCCAATCCTGATGTCTTGTTCTTCTTCATATAGTCCAGCTTCTCAGATTATTTGCTCAGCATACAGACTGACTAATTATAGTGAAAGCATACAACCCTAACACATACCCTGATTTTAAACCATGCAGTAGCTCCTTGTTCTGTTCGAAAGACAGCCTCTTAGTCTATGTATAGGTTCCTCATGAGAACAAACAAGCGTTCTGGAATTCCCATTCTTCACGATGTTATCCATAATTTGTTATGATCCACAGAGTCAAAAGCCTTTGTATAGTCAATAAAACACAGGTAAACATCTTTCTGGTATTCTTTGCTTTCAGCCAAAATCCATCTGACATCAACAATGATGTTCCTCACTCCATGTCCTCTTCTGAATCCAGCTTGAATTCCTGGACATTCCCTGTCAATATACTGCTGCAACAATTTTTGAATTATCTTCAGCAAAATTTTACTTGCATGTGATATTAATGATATTATTTGGCAACTTCCACATTGTGTTGGATCATCTTTCTTTGGAATAGGCACAAATATGGATCTCTTCCAGTTGGTTGGCCAAGTAATTTTCTTCCAAATTTCTTGACATAAAAAAGTAAGTGCCTCCAGCAATGTATTCATTTGTTGAAATACCTCAATAGATATTCTGTCAATTCCCGGAGCCTTGTTTTTCACCAATTTCTTTAGTGCAGCTTGGACTTCTTCCTTCAATACCATTGGTTCTTGATCATACCTCTTGAAATAGTTGAACATTGACCAATTCTTTTTGGTACAGCACTTCTGTGTATTCCTTCCATCTTCTTTTGATGCTTCCTGCATTATTCAGTATTCTTCCCATAGAATCCTTTATTATTGCAACCCAAGGCTTAAGTTTTTTCTTCAATTCTTTCAGCCTGAGAAATGTCGAGCGTGTTCTTCCATTTTGGTTTTCTAATGACAGGTCTTTGTGTCTTTGCACATTTCATTATAATACCTTGTCTTCTCAAGTTACTCTATGAAATCCTCTGTTAAGCTCTTTCATTTTGTCATTTCATCCATTTGCTTCAGCTACTCT
>NW_006935058.1:2686-3287 GCF_000298275.1 Orycteropus afer afer
CAATCCTACTTCCGTAGTGATACTGCCTCGGAAACCCAAGGAGGGGTCACTATGAGTCGGGGCTGACTCAACAGCACATAACAACAACAACAACAATGCCTAGGATATCAATCTTTATGAGTTCCATTTCATTTTTGACAACTTCCAATTTTCATAGATTTATACTTTGTACTTTCCATGTTCCACTTATTAATAAATGTTTGCTGCTGTTTCTTCTCATTTTGAGTCATGCCCCATCAGCAAATGAAGGTCCCAAAAGCTTTACTCCCTCCACATCATTAAGGTCAACTATACCTTGAGGAGACAGCTCTTCCCCAGTTATATTTTGAGCACCTTCTGTTGTGGTTACCTAGTGCCACTCTGACAGGAATATACCACAAATGGGATGATGTTCTGGTTACCTAGTGCCACTCTGACAAGAATATACCACAAATGGGATGGCCTTAACAAACAGGAGTTTATTCTCTTACAGTTTAAAGGCTTTAAGTCCAAGTTCAAAGTTCCAGGTTCTAGGGACTGGGTGAAAGCCCCTCAACCTTGGGGTCCAGCTCTGCATCCTGCTCCCGGCCCACTGGAGTTAGAGGCATTTCTTCACTCAGAC
>NW_006935059.1:0-550 GCF_000298275.1 Orycteropus afer afer
GTCTGATTCAAAATGACAAAACTGGTTCATTTCAGCTCATTAATGCCTAGGATATAGATCTGTATGCATTCCATTTCATTTTTTACAACTTTCAATTTTTCTAGATTCATACTTCTTACATTCCATGTTCCAATTATTAATGGATGTTTGCATCTGTTTCTGCTCATTTTGAGTCATGCTGCATTAGCTGGTGGAGATCTTGAAAGCTTTATTCTATCCATATTGTTAAGGTCTTCTCTATTGTGAGGAGTCCGCTCTTCCCCGGTCAAATTTTGAGTGCCTTCCGATCTGATGGGTTCATCTTCCAGCACTACGTCGGACAATGTTTCAGAGTTATTCATAAATTTTTCCAGTGACATATCAGACAGTTTTTCATTGCTATTCGTAAGGTTTTCACTGGCCAATTTTTTGAGAAGTGTGTGGTCTCTTCCTTCTTCCAAGTCTGTCTTAGCCGGGAAGCTTCACTGAAACCTGCCCACCATGGGTAACCCTGCTGGCATTTTGCAACACAGTGGCATAGCCTCCAGCTTCACAGCAACACGTAAGCCAC
>NW_006935059.1:1965-3050 GCF_000298275.1 Orycteropus afer afer
GAATTTTTTTCTTCAGTTCTTTTGCTTGAGAAATGCCAAGCATATTTTTCCTTTTGGGTTGTCTAACTCCAGGTCTTTGCACTTTTACTCATAATATTTTACCTTGTCTTCTCAAGCTGCCTTTTGAAATCTTCCATAAAGCTCTTTTACTTCATCATTTCTTTTGTTCCTTTTACCTATTCTTCATTCAAAAGCAAGTTTAAGTTGAATTGGAAGAAAATTAAAACAACTTCAGGAGGGCCAACTACATATAAACTTGAGCTTACACCACCTGGATTTAGAGACCACCTGAAAAAATAGGTTTGATACAGTGAACACCAATTATGGACGAGTATTAGGCTGACATCAAGAACAACATACATAAAGAAAGCAAAAGATTATTTAAAAAAAAAAAAACAGGAAGAGAAAAATTGATTTCTGAAGAGACATTGACATTTGCTCTTATAGCTTATGCAATGACTTTAATATCTATATAAGTCAGCAGCATTTTTCCCAAGCAACCAGAATGCAATGGTCTCAGGAAAATCAAGAATTTGGCTAATGTCATAAACTTACTATCATGCAGTGAAGACATAAATCTAATACCATGTTTGCACTCTGATTCTATAGCCTGTGAGGTTGTCAATGGAGAAGACAAAGGGTAATATATCCACTTTTTCTTGGACATATCTACTTGGTTTCTTTTGGTTTGCTTGTTGGGATTGGCTTTTCCCTTTTAATATTTCAGTGTCAGCATGGCCCTCTGAGATTTCTAGTATGTAATGAAGTCCAATACAGTGTAGAAAGATGAGCCCCTTACTTCAGAAGGCACTCAAAATATTACTTGGAAAGAGCTGCCTCATCAGAGTAGAGCAAACCTTAATGATATGGATAAAGTAAAGCTTTCAGGACCTCCATTGCCTGATGTGGCAGGACTCAAATAGAGGAGAAACACCTGCAAGCATCCATTAAAACTGGAATATGGAATGTATGAAGTATGCATCTAGGGATATTGAAAGTTGTCAAAAATTAAATGAAAGGAATACAGATTGATATCCTAGGCATTAATAAACTGAAATGGACCAGTTTTGGACATTGTGAATCAG
>NW_006935060.1:0-673 GCF_000298275.1 Orycteropus afer afer
CTGAGAGCTGTCACCAATAATGATGACATGGACAGCTCAGATATTGCCAAATGATGTTAAAATCTAGGAATTAACCTAAAAATCAGCCCTGCAAACCAAGGGATGCACGGAGGACTGCATCGGTGGCTGGTGAATAAAAGGGGAAGCAGCACAGAGGGAAACAGTCTGGTCTTTGGCCTCTGTAGGGCACAACTATTTTGAACATTTACAAGCAATTGGACTGTTTTAGATATCTAAAGTGCCAGCATTCTCTCAGATTCCAGGGACCTAAGAGTGGGCTCCACTTGCCAGGAACTGCAAGGATATTCCAGATAAGAATTACTGGAAAGTTACCAGAGATCTAAATAAACAATGGTACAATGAATCAAAGACAACAGATCATCACAGTCCACACAAAGAAGCAAGACAAAGTGGTAGAAGCAAGGGAGAAAGATATAGACCAAGAACACATCCCTGAAGAAGAAGCAGCATTGGAACTCCCTGATAAGGAATTCAAAAGAACTATACTTAGGTGTCTTCAAAGGATTGATTGACTGATCATGGAATACACCGGCAAAATTAAGGAAAAATGCAGACAAAACCCTAGAACAATTTTGGAAGATGAAACAAGAACAAAATGACAAAATACATGAAAAATTAGAAATGATGCAAAATCTAAAAATAGAAATCTAGA
>NW_006935060.1:1678-2917 GCF_000298275.1 Orycteropus afer afer
AAAAAAAAAAAAAAGGATAAACCTTCACATCACAATAAAAAAGAGGACAAGACCAAATATTTAGCAAATACTAAAACAATAGCAATGAAAAAAAAAAAATGATAACATGATTCATACACATAACGAGCTTAACGGAAAATTATATGGAATAAAGAAACAAGGACCACCATGAAAAGAAATAATTAAATAACAGCAACATATTCATACTTGTTGATAATTACACTGAATGTTAAAGAATTAAATGCAATGCTCAAGAAATGGAGAGTTGCAGAATGGATAAGAGAGCATAACCCATCAATATACTGTCTACAAGACACACACTTTGAAATAAAGAAAAAAATAGACTAAAAATCAAAGGGTAAAAAAAGAAATATCAAGCAAAGGGCAACCAAAAAGGAGCAGAAGTGGTAATATTAGTTTCTGATAAAATTGAATTTAAGACAAAAACCACCATAAGAGACAAGGGAGGACATTATATAATGATTAAAGGATCAATTGAACAAAATTTAAACATAATAAATATCTATGGACCCAATTTTGTTGTTAGGTGCTGTCTAGTGGTCTCTGACTCATAGCTATCCAATGCATGGCAGAACAAAACAATGCCTGGTCCTGTAAAGGTCCACGATCCTTGCTATACTTGAGCTCATTGCCACAGCCATTGTGTCAATCCATCTCATTGAGTACCTCCCCTTCTTTCCTCGACCATCCCTATTGCCAAGCATGACAGACTTCTCCAGGGAATTGTCCCTTCTGATAACATGACCAAAGTAGGTGAGATGAAATCTGGCCATTCTTGCTCTGAAGGAGCATTCTGGCTGCACCTCCTGCAGGACAGATTTGCTAGTTCTTTTAGCAGTACATCATACTTTCAACAATCTTCCCCAACACCACAATTCAAAAGCATCAACTCATTCCAGTCTTCCTTACTCATTGTCCAGCTCTCACATGTATATGATTGACAATATCATGGCTTGTGTCAGGCACACATTCATCCTAAAGAAGACATTTTGGCTCTTCAGCATTTGAAAGAGGTCCTTTGAAGCTGATTTGCCCAGTACTATACCTCGTCTGATCTCCTGATTGCTGCTTCCATTGATGTCGATTGCAGAACCAAGCAATGTGAAGTCTTTGACAACATCAATCTTTTCTCCATTTATTGTGATGCTGCTTATAGGTCCAGTTGTGAGGATTTTTGTTTCCTTTATATTAAGATGTAATCCATACCACAGATGTATT
>NW_006935061.1:0-923 GCF_000298275.1 Orycteropus afer afer
GGAGGGTGTTGTTCAGTATCCATGTGTTTACTCTTTTCCTGTTGATCTTCCTATTGTTCATTTCTAATTAGATAGCATTATGATCTGAGAAGATGCTTTGCAATATTTCAAAGTTTTTAAATTTATTAAGGCTTGCTTTATGGCCTAACATATGGTCTATTATGGAAAATATTCCATGTGCACTGGAGAAGAATGTATATTGTGCTGCTTTTGGGTGATGTGGTCTATAGATGTCTATAAGGCCAAGTTGGTGGATTTTATTGTTTAGCTCTTCTACATCCTTGTTGAGTTTCTTTCCAGTTCTATCTTTCAAAGAAATTGGGGTATTAAAGTCTCCCACTATGACTGTGGAGTCATCTATTTGGCTTTTCAACTCTTTTAAAATCTGATTGATGTATTTTGGGGCTCTTTCATTGATAAATTGATCCTTTAATCATTATATAATGTCCTTCCTTGTCTCGTATGGTGGTTTTTGTCTTAAAGTCAATTTGATCAGAAATAAATATCGCCACGCCTGCTCTCTTACAGTTGCCATTTGCTTGATATATCTTTTTCCAACCTTTCATTTTTAGTCTTTTTTTGTCTTTATCTCTAAAGTGTGTCTCTTTTAAGCAGCATATTTATTTTTATTTTTTATTTTTTTCTTATTCAATATGTGACTCTCCATCTCTTGAATGGTTCATTTAATCCTTTAACATTCAGGGTAATTATTGATAAGTTTGAATTTGTTGCTATCATTTTGGTATGTGTTTTTTCATGGTGTCCCTGGTTTCGTTGTACCATGTTATTTTCTGTACTCAGCTCATTATGTTTATGAGTTGTGTTATTATTTCCTTTGTTGCTGTTGTTTTAGTATATGCTGAATATTTGTGCTTGTTCTCTTTTTTATTGTGATGTGAAGGTTTATCATTTTTCTTTGAGGT
>NW_006935061.1:3247-3693 GCF_000298275.1 Orycteropus afer afer
ATTTAAATTAAAAAAAAAAATTAATGAGGAACAGGGAAAAGAAAAAATGCTGAAAACTAGGATCTGGGAGGGAAAGATTAAGAATAATAGTAACAAGGACAAAAGTATTAACAATAATAGTTATTTTAAAACAGACAAATACAAGCAAACTAATGACCAAACAAAAGAAAGTGAAAAAGAAAAAAATTTAAAAAGAGAGAAAAAAAAATCGTTGGAGGACATGGCAGGGCATCCAGGCTCCGTCTGAGCACACAGACTATGAAGAAGTTCCTGTAGGCCCAGAAGGTATTTAGGGGTGGTGGATGGCCGCACCTCTGTTCACCAAGTGGGTGTAGGGTATAAGAGTAACAAGAGGAATGTGGTACCTTTTTAGTCTTATAGGTCCTGAGTGTCCTTGGGTTGCTGGAAAGCAGAATGTGTTTTTAAGTCCCAGGAATCTGTGAGAG
>NW_006935062.1:0-999 GCF_000298275.1 Orycteropus afer afer
TCTGTTAGTTTATTGAGTGATTCTTCTGCTAGTCTTGTCTGGGGTCACTTATGTGACTGCCTCTCTCTCCACATGGCTTCTCCATCTCAAAGATGTTAACCTTAGCTTTATACATGATTGCTGGTCCAAGAGGGCCAACCTTAATATGCAAGCACTTACCAAGTTTTTGTTTTTTATGGGTTTTTGTTTTTTTGTTTTTTGTTTTTTGTATTATTTATGCTTTCTAAAGTGCATTTGGAGGGTCAACAAAGAAGGAGAAAGCCCTTAACAAGATGGACTGACACAGTGGATGCAACAATGGGCTTAAGGATCATGAGGCTGGCACAGGATTGGGCATTGTTTCGTTCTGCTGTGTATAGGGTCACTATGAGTCAGGGATGACTCGACAGCACCTGAAAACAACAACAATAAAGTCTATTAGCCAAAGTAAGGCCAATTGCCCAGGGTCAATGTGGAAAAAGACCACACAAGGACATGAATACTAGGAGACATGATTCATTGGGGATAATCAATGTATCAGTCTACCACAAACGGAATCTCTGAGAAAGAATGCATTTGGCATTCTAAACTGAAAGATACAAAATCTAAAATTAATAAATTATTGAATGGGCTTAATAGCAGACTGGGCATAGTAGAAGAAAGAATCAATGAACTCAAAGACGTAACAAAAGGAATTACACAGACTGAAGCACAGAGAGAAAAAGTAATGAAAACCAAACAGAATAGAGCATGAAAAAGTTATGGGAGAACATCAAACGGTCTAACATATATTTAATTAAAGTCCCAAAAGGAGAAGAAAGAGGGAACTGGAAAGAAAAAAGTATTTTTAAGAGATAATGGCTGAAATTTTCCCAAAATTGTTGAAAAATATCAACCCACAGATTCCAGAAGCTTACTGAAGTCCAGGTAGGACAGACAACCTAAGCATATTGTAGTCAAACTACTAACAACCATACCTATGAATATTTCAAACAAAAATGTTCAAAAGTTTTATGGAGA
>NW_006935062.1:1660-2795 GCF_000298275.1 Orycteropus afer afer
TAAGCACATGAAAGGATGTTCAACATTGACAGTCATTAGAGAAATGCAAATTAAAGCCAAAATAAAATACCACTACACACATATTAGACTATCTAAAATTAAAACTATTAACTATAACAAGTGTTGGTGAGGAACAAGAGTTGGCAACTGGAACTTCCATACACAGCTGGCGGGAAAGTAAATGGTACACTCACTCTGGGTAACAAGTTAAATGTGCATCTACCATGTCATCCAACTATCCACATCTAGATAGTTACCCAGGAAAAATGAAAACAAGTATCCACACAAAGACGTGTTCACAAACGTTCAGAGCAACTGTATTTGTAATAACCAAAAACTGGAAACAGTCCACATGACCATCAGCCAGTGAGTGGAAAAATAAAGTGTGGTCTATCCATAAAATGGTCTACTACTCAGCAATAAAAAGCAAAGGACTGTTGATCCAGCAAATGGATGATTCTCTAAATAATTATGATGAGTGGAAAGAAATCATACCAACAACAAAGAGCATGTACTGTCTGACTTAATTTGTGTAAAAAAAAAATCTAGAAAATGCAAACTAATCCATAGTGACTGAATATTAGTTCCTGGGAGTAGTAAGGAAGAGGACAGAGGGAGGGATGTGGGAAAGGAATTCCAAAGAGGCACAGGGAAAATTGTGGAGGTGGTCTTTTGCTGCATCTGGCAAAACCGCACAGGTCACGAAATGAAGCAACACAAAAGGGTTAACGGTTTTCTTTATTATTATTTAAAAGGAACGGGGGCCAGGTGGACACCCTGCATATTCTGTGGGCGTGACCCCTGATGCCTTTGTTCTACTTTATTTATATGTTTGTACATGATTACATCATTAGTCTTAGAAGTCATACAATCAGCTTATTCCCTACAGAGCTAAAGTTTTACTCCTCTACGTGCTCAAGGACAACAGATGGTCATTAAAACAATCACAGAAATCTTCTCAGGAATAAGGAGTGTAAAACAATAAATGTTTTACTAGGACACAGTGACCCAAAGTATAAAATAAAAACATGGAGAATAACATCTACTTTTAATACTTTGATGTTTTGTCAATTACGTATTTAACAGTGAGAGAGACCTTGCTATCTCTTAAAGCAACATTCAACCACAGAGAGGC
>NW_006935063.1:0-860 GCF_000298275.1 Orycteropus afer afer
TATTTCATTATAATACTTTATTCTGTCTTCTTGAGTTGCCCTTTGAAATCTTCTCTTCAGCTCTTTTATTTCATAATTTATTTCATTTGCTTTAGCTACTCTCCATTCAAGAGCAAGTTTCAGAGTCTCTTCTGACACTCATTTTAGTCTTTTCTTCCTTTCCTGTCGTTTTTTTTTTCTTTTGTGTCTTCTTAATGACCTTTTGCTTTCTTCACGTAGGATGTTCTTGATATCATCCAACAACTTGTCTGGTCTTTGGTTATTGGTGTGAATAACCTAATGTGTGAAACCTATCCCTCAGATGGTCTCTAAATTCAGGTGGGATATACTCAAGATCTTATTTTAGCTTTCATAGCTCTGGTGGTGAAGCTGTAAGGCATTTGGCTTCTAACCTGAAGGTCAGGAGTTCAAATCCATCAGCTGTTCCATGGGAGGAAGATGAGGCAATCCACTTCTGTAAAGATTTACAGCCCTGGAAACCCAATGGGGGTCGCTGTGAGTCGGAATCAACTCAATGGCAATGGGTTTTTAAATTTTTTTGGTTTGGATTTATTTTAATTTTCTTCAGGTTAACTTAAACTTGCATATGAACAACTGAGTTCTATTCCACAGTCAGTCTCTGGCCTTCTTCTGACTAATGATATTGAGCTTCTCCATGTCTCTTTCCACAGATGTAATCCATTTGATTCCTGTGTATTTCATCTGGCCAGGTCCATGTGCATAGTTGCCATTTATGCTGTTGAAAAAAAGGGATTTGAAATGAAATGCATATTTCATTATAATACTTTATTCTGTCTTCTTGAGTTGCCCTTTGAAATCTTCTCTTCAGCTCTTTTATTTCATAATTTATTTCATTTGCT
>NW_006935063.1:3180-3793 GCF_000298275.1 Orycteropus afer afer
CATCTAGATGGCAGCTTGCAAGCTTTTAAGATCTCATTCACTACTCGCCAAAGTAGGAGGTGGAACAATGTTTTTGTGTAGTGTGTTATGCCAATTGAACTTGATGTCCCCTGCGACCATGGTACCGAGCACACAGGTCCAACTACCTGCTCCCTCTGGGTAGCTGGCCATGGCCAAGAAGTGAGTACAACCTTGTACCTTCTCAGCTCTACTGTGTACCCGGGAATTCTTACAGAACATAAAATACATTTGTAGAAACATTTTCTGCCAACTCTATACGTGGTCATGGGCACACTCCACCCCTGCATAGACATTCCTAATAGTTCACCCTGTCCACCCATCTATCCACCCATATGTCCATGTTTACCTTCACTGACAATGCATTACTGTATGTGCAAAAGGATTCATCTTTGTTATCTGTTCCTCCCATGAACTTCTCTATGTCTTCCTCTTCCTCAATGTCACTGTGTCGCTTGCTCACATTTGGTACATTGCCTTTCTCTTCACCCAAATCAATACTTGTCTCTACCTATCTAACAGTGTTTCCTGCCCTCCCCTCCCACCCCTGGTAACCAACAAAGAAAATTTCCTTCCATATATAAACCTTTCCTTG
>NW_006935064.1:0-1156 GCF_000298275.1 Orycteropus afer afer
GAGGCAGTATCACTATGGAAGTAGATTGCCCCACCTTCCTTCCGAGGAGCGGCTGGTGGGTTTGAACCGTCCACCTTCTGGTTAGCAGTCAGATTTACAATTTTATGAATTTGTGCTGAAGATGAGGAAATGAAGGTCTAGTCTGTCATTGACTGGTCACGTCCTACCTCCTGGTTGCTCCCACTTGCCCTTGGTTCTCCCTTCCTCCAGGATGTGGAGTTTTCGGCAAACTGCATGCTGGATTCCCTTGATATCACTTTTATTTTTTTTTTAATATTGTGTTTTGAGTGAAAATTTACAGAGCAAATTGATTTTCCATTCAACAGTCGTACACGTTCTGGTTTGTGATGTTTAGTGCAATCTCCACACTGTAACGGCATTCTTCCCACTTCCTCTCTGCAGCTACCCTTCCCTCTCATCCTTCCTTCCCATCTCCACCTGCCTTCCTTGCTCTGTCCCAGGGCTGATGTTACCTCTTGATCTCATGCGGCTGATGTGCTCATGAGTTCGTGCCTCTTGGTTTCGCTGTTCACTTTCTCTGTCTATCATTTGGCTGAAAGTTGAACCTCGAAGGCTGAGTTCAGTTTTTGTCTTGAAGGGCGTCAAAGGACCGTAGTGTCAAGGGTTCTTCCAGTCTGCATCAGACCAGTAAGCTGGTCTTTTTCATAATGTTGAGTTTTGTTCCACATTTTTCTCCCACTCTCTCCTTTGGTGATCCCTTTCAGAGCTGTCAGTAGTGGTAGCCAGGCTCCATCTAGTTCTTCTGTTCTTAGGGTTGTGGACTCTGGGGTTCAGTGGTCCATAGTCCTTTGGACTCATTGTTCTTGTTTATTTTATTTATTTATTTTACGTTTTTATTTGCTCATAAAACAAATTGATTTCTCATGTGAAAATAATAGGTGTGTCCAGTACCAGTGATCAGGAGATGTGTAAATCCAGCATAGAGAGAAATGGGATCACAAACTCCAGCACTAAAAGCAACCAAGAAGTGTGGGAGAATGAACTCAACTCAGCCTTGGAAATTAAGATGCCTTCTGGACACTCTGAGAGAGAAGGATACCAAAGTCCCAGAATGGGAGGAAGCAACCTTCACTTCTGTATAGTGTGTTAGTCCAAAGGTGCAATTAGATGATTTTTTTTCCTGTGCTTATCTGTA
>NW_006935064.1:1871-2896 GCF_000298275.1 Orycteropus afer afer
ATGGGGTGACTTAGATGCTGGGCAATATTAATTTCAATATGGAAGACGTTATATTTTGGGAGGGGGTCCCTGGGGTGTGCAAACGGTTAACACTCTCGGCTGCTAACTGAAAGGTTGGAAGTTGGAGTCCATCTGGAGGCACCTCAGAAGAAATGCTGAGTGATCTACTTAAAAAAAACACACCAGCCGTTGAAAACCTAGGAGCACAGTTGTACCCAGACTCGCGTGGGGTCCTCATGACTGAGTTGACTGCACCACCTGGAAGGCGTATTTAGAAATAATAATAGTCTAATGTCTTCATGGATCTACTGGGGACTTAATATTTAAGTATTTTCAAATGTTACTACTTCATGCTTTCTTGTGTCCTACCTAAAAAAAAAAATCTGCCTACCCAGACATTAAGACGATTTTCTCCTACACAGGAGATATCTTGTACAAGTTCCATGCATTTATCTTTAAGGTTACGTCTACAATGTGTACTTAATTAATTTTTTAAATGGATTTTATTGAAATATAATTTATATACAGTGAAACACACAAAACTAAAGGACATAGGTCAATGCATTTTTATTTTATTTTTTTTTGTCAGTATTTTCTCCCCTCCCCTCCCATCCCTGGTAACCAACAAAGACAGTTTCCTTCCATAGATAAACCTTTCCTTGATGTTTTGCAATAATGAACTAATACTGTATTTGTCCTTCTATGATTGACTAAGTGAAACCACTTAGCAAAATGTCCTCCAAGTTCATCCATGTTATGCGGCATTTTGCAGATTCTACATTATTCTTTAGGGTTGCATAGTATTCCACTGTGTGTATGTACCGTAGTTTGGTTATCGATTCTTCTCTTGATGGGTGTGCTTAATTAATTTTTGTACTTGGTGTGAAGTAAGGACATGGGTTCATATTTTTTTTCCCAGATGAACATTCAGTATTTACACAACCATTGTTAGAAAGTATATTGTTTTCCCATTGAATTATGTTAGCACAGTTTTTTAAAATCTATTGGTCATTAAAAAAAAAAAA
>NW_006935065.1:0-519 GCF_000298275.1 Orycteropus afer afer
GGGGGGGGCATGAAGAGAAAAGGTCCCTCTCTTCCAGTAGCCGCAAAGTTACCAATGCTAACTTGTTAAGTAATTGCCGGCAGCCTGGGGGAGGACCTCTCTGCACAAGACACTCTGCTGTACTCTGGCAGTGTAGCCGGGCACGTCCGTGCATTCAGGGAGTGGGTGCTGTGGGGACAAGTTCAAGTCTGCCAGCCTCATGGGTCAAGAAGGAAAGAATGATGACTAACTCTTTAGTTTACTTCAAAGGTTTTGCTTTGTTTTGTTTTTCATTCAAAAAGGGAAACACCAATGAGCTTGAGAAATTTATCCAATTTTTCTCATTTCACTTTAGAATTGCATCTTCTACTACATGTGTTTAGGGTGTGCTTGGTCCCATATTCAAATCTCTATCATGAAAAGCTGTTTTCTAAAGGAGCCTTAACGTGCTTTGCAAGACTAGGGATTCCATTTTTAAAGCATCATGGAATGATCAGCCATGTGGTCACTTTCAGGCGTGTGTGACTAGCACCACTGAGT
>NW_006935065.1:1760-3047 GCF_000298275.1 Orycteropus afer afer
TGTCGATTCTGACTTACAGAACCCCTAGAGGACAGAGCCACTCCTCGGAAGGAAGGTTGGGCAATCCTACTTCAGTAGTGATACTGCCTCGGAAACCCAAGGAGGGGTCGCTATGAGTTGGGGCTGACTCGACGGCAAACAACAACAACAACAACAGAGGACAGAGTGAAACTGCTCAACAGGGTTTCCAAGGCATTCAATATTTACAGAAGCAAAGCCCAAACCAAATCCACTGCAACAGAATTGATTCCAACTCATAGAGTTCCTAGAGAACAGAGTAGAACTGCCACATAGGGTTTCCAAGGCTGTAAATCTTTATGGAAGCAGACTACCTCATGTTTCTCCTGCAGAGTGACTGATGGGTTTGAACCACTGATCTTTTGGTTAGCAGACAAATAATTTAACCACTGCACCACCAGAGCTCCACAGTAACCATTAGAAAGATGCAAATTATAATGAGATATCATCTCACCTCAGCATTAATAGTAAACAACAAAAAAGAAAAACAGAAAATATACTGATGACAGTGTGGAAAGACTGGAACCACCAGCCACTACTGGCAGGACTGTGAAATGGTACAACCACTGTGAAAAATGGTATAGCATTTCCTTAAAAAGTTGGAAATAGTAATACCATATAATTCAGCAATCCCAAGACTAGATACATATCCTAGAGAAATAAGAATTGTGACATGACTTCTGGTAAGACGGCGGAATAGGCAGACAAGCTCCACAGAGCCTCTTCAACAAAGACAAGAGAAACCAACTGACAGACATATAGAAGATAATCCTGGAGCCATGAGCTTTGAAAGGAAGTATACACAAGTGGATTAGGCACCAACTAGTGGAAAACCTGAATGAAAACAGTGAGTAGGAGGTGGTTGGAGCGGTGGACTGTCAGCTACTCTGACAGGACCCACAGCCTGAATATTTCCAATAGTATTGAGACCTGAGAATTGACCAAAAGATCAGTTCTGGTCACCCAGGGCTCCAGGGATGACTGCATTGGTGGCCTATGACTAGGAAGGGAAACAGCAAGGAGGGAGATAACCTGAGCTGTACACTTTTGGCTGTCTGAAGGGTGCAGCCATTTTGATTGTTTACACATGGCAGCCATTTTGGATATTTAAAGTGACTTAGGGTATAGCCATTTTGAATGCTTGCAAGTGGTGGCCATTTTGGATATTTAAAGTGACTGAGGGTGTAGCCATTTTGAAGGTTTACAAGCAGCAGTCATTTTGAATATTTAAAGTGATCAAGGATGCAGCCATTTAGAATGTTTACAAGC
>NW_006935066.1:0-569 GCF_000298275.1 Orycteropus afer afer
CAACACTCGCACGGAGGAAATGCAGGACAAACAGGAGTGCATAACTATGAGGGGCACAGGAGGAAGGTTACTGGCCAGGGAGGGGAGGATACTGGATTAGGGCTGGGCATGTAAATGGTGAGTGAAACTAAACATACACATAACGTTGAATGTAAAACAAACTCTTAAAATAAATTTTTAGTGACCACATTGTATATTATTATAAAGATGTTTTATATTTTTATATAATATTTATATTTATATAATTATAATATATCTTTATATTATTATAAAGATATTTTATCAATCCCCTATTATTGGATATTTGCTTCCAATTTTTCACTAACACAAAAATCTCTGTCAATAAAAAAGTCATTGATCTGATGGACATCTTTGCATATCTCTTTGGCATTGTCCTTGGGATAAAACCCCTGAAGTGGGAAGATTGGATGAAATAGATGCAGATTTCAGAAGCTTTGGGGTCACATACCCAACTGCCGTTAGAAAAGATAAGGTCCATTTCAGTGGTTTCCTTTTGGACTGCTGCACTTGAGGGGCATAGATAAACTGAAGTGTGTCTGAGGACAGGA
>NW_006935066.1:1934-3067 GCF_000298275.1 Orycteropus afer afer
TTTGCAGCCTGTGACCAAACAATCTGCCATCTTAGATCTTGGATTCATCAGGCTCAGCAGCCAGCTAAGGGCATACAGAAGTACAGAGACCAAAAGAGATGAGAAAGTCATTCCAGGCAGCGAAAAAGTGTGTGTAAAGGCCCTGAGGCAGGATGACCGTGTCATATTTAAGGAGTTGAAAGAACTCCAGAGTCGTATGTCTACTTATTCTTTAGTGTGGGACAAGCACTTTGCCTTAATTCTCCACATTAGAGAAGAGAACACGATGTAGCTTTTAACATGTTTTTACTGACAATTTGGGACTAGTTGAAAAAGAAACAAGACAGATAATAATTTACAACAATTAACATCCCAGATGTGTCCTCAAGTTCCCCTTCTTCTTGGCTTTGTGTCTTTCTCTCACCTGCTTCTCCTTCTCTGAGCATTTTGCCTCTATCTCTCACCAGAAATAGTCCAGACATTTCAACACTGTGGAGTCCAGGCCAAACTGACTCCCAGTTCAGAAGATGGTTTTCCCATCACTGCAGTTTCAAATGTTTTCAGAATCCTGGTCTGCCACAAGAGTGATCACCATCCAGAATGTGTGACTGTGGGAACACCCCCTTCCCTCAGTGGGACCAAACCCCAAACAATTGGTGTGTGATCTGGTCCTGCCACCCAGATAGGATAATCACATATCCTCTATTTGGGGTTATTACTTATTAAGAAAAAATAAAAAAAAAGAGGCATGGGAAACGTGGGTCACGTGGAGCTGTCCCTTTTTCTGAGTACTTTAGTTTCAGGCTATTCTCATGGGTTCAAACACCTTGTGTCCTGGTCCATTTAGGATCACATTATATGCCACATATTGCTAGTGATACCTCAATATACATCATCACTTTCTGCTATACTAATAGAATTTCTGGTTTCTAACCAGGGGTCCTAGGAGCCCTAGTGGCACAGTGGCTAAGCTTTTGGATGCTAACCAAAAGGTCAGTGGTTTGAACCCACCAGCCATTCTGCAGGAAAGAGATGTGGCAATCTGCTTTTGTATAGATTACAGTGTTGAAAACCCTATGGGGCAGTTGAATTTTGTCCTGTAGGGTTGCTATGAGTTGGTACACACTCCACGGCAATGGGTTTGGTGGTTCCCC
>NW_006935067.1:0-611 GCF_000298275.1 Orycteropus afer afer
TCATGAGGAACCTATACATAGATCAGGAGGCTGTCGTTTGAACTGAACAAGGGGATACTGCATGGTTTAAAATCAGGAAGGGAGTGTGTCAGGGTTGTATCATTTCACCATACTTATTCAATCTCTATGGTGAACAAATAATCCAAGAAGCTGGACTATATGAAGAAGAATATGGTATCAGGTTTGGAGGAAGAGTCGTTAACAACCTGCTTTGCTCCCTGAAAGTGAGGATGACTTGAAGCACTTACTGATGAAGATTAGACTAGTCTGCAGTATGGATTACACCTCAATATAAAGGAAACAAAAATCCTCACAACAGGACCAATAACCAGCATCATGATAAATGGAGAAAAGATTGAAGTTGTCAAAGACTTTATATTACTTGGTTCTACAATCAACACCAGTGGAACCAGCAGTCAAGGTATCAGATGACATATAGCTCTGGGAAAATCTCCTGCAAAAGACCTTTTTCAAGTGCTGAGGAGCAAGGATATTTTCTTGAGGACTAAGTTGCACTTGATACAAACCATGATATTTTCAATCACCTCATATGCATGTGAGAGCTGGACAATGAATAAGGAAGACAGAAGAAGAGTCGATGCTTTTGAGTT
>NW_006935067.1:3206-3914 GCF_000298275.1 Orycteropus afer afer
AGCAGATTTCCAGACCTGCCTTCCAAGGTTCTCTGGCTTGGTTGGGTCTGCCAGCCTTTCAGTGCCTAGTCCAACTCTTAACCCCCTTTGTGTTATCAAGGATTGCTTTCATAAGGACGTTGCTGTTGTTAGGTGTCGTCAGGTGGGTTTTGACTCATAACGACCCTGTGGACAACAGAGCAAAACACTGCCTGGTCCTGTGCCATCCTCACAATCCTTGCTTTGTTTGAGCCCCTTGTTACAGCCACTGTGTCAGTCTGTCTCATTGACGGTCTTCCCTTTTCTGCTGACCCTCCACCTGACATCCTTCTCCAGGGACTGGTCCCTCCTGATACCAGGTCCAACATATGAGAGATGAAGTCTGGCCAGCTTGCTTCTAAGGAACATTCCAGCTGTACTTCTTCCAAGATGTATTTGTTCACTTATCTGGCAGGCTGTTGTATAGCCAGTATTCTTTGTCAACATCACAATTCAAATGCATCAGTTCTTCTGAGGTCTTCCTTATTTATTGTCCAGATTTCCTGTGCATATGAGGCTACTGAAAAGATAATGGCTTGGGTCAGGCATACCTTAGTTTTCAAAGTGACATCTTTGCTCTTCAACACTTTAAAGAGGACTTTTGAAGTAGATTTCCCCAATGCAGTATGTAATTTGATTTCATAAGTGTTGATATTGGGCCCAAGTAAAATGAAATCCTGGACAACTTCA
>NW_006935068.1:0-1107 GCF_000298275.1 Orycteropus afer afer
AGGCTGAGGTTTCTCCAGCATTTTATTTTGTGAGGAGGTGTCACTTTAAGCTGTTCAGATTGTTTATCACTCTATCTTCTGGATCTCTTCATGCATTCATTTATTTTTTTCTTTGCCTGGTAACTGATCCTAGAGGCATGTAAACAGCACAAATACCTGTGGTGCTGAGAGGCACAGGGCTTCCTGACCACATCTATCATCTTTTGGCAGCTGTAAAATCAATATCCTATCTAGATACCATGGAAGAAGTCTCTTTCCTGCTAGTCTCCTTAGCTTTAAAAAGGGACAAAGGCTTGAAAAGGCTAACAAAAATGTGAGAAGTGTTATATAATTTAACAAAGATCTCACTGATAGAATATATAATAGCTATGATGAAAAAAGGAGAGAGTTTTTCTCATTTATTTTTCTCACATGCTGTTGTTCTTTCTTCTACTATAAAATAAACTTTCATATCTTTGCAATTAGAAAATGTCAATTATAATATACTTTTTGTACTTATATAAATGTAATTAGCATTTCCTCTTGAACTAGAAAGAAAAGGAGTCTCATGGTTTGGCTTATCAAGGGAGTTTTGAGGGATGTGAGGAGGTGAAAGAAAGACATATTTCAGAGAGCAAGCCCTTGGATTTTTTGAAAAAAAAAGTGCTAAGATGCAGAATGGTAGAAAGAAGAGAGTTTCAGAAAGATCTGCCTACAGGTAGACCAACATAGTCTTGTTAATTGAACTCAAGAGGACAGAAGGAAAGCCAAACTCTCACAACCACCAAAGTGTATGATGGCAGGTGAACATATGTACCTTGAGCTGTACTGTTTAATTTCTCTCAATTTCTATGGAAGAAGAGGTGCTATGACCAAAGGGGAGGATAGAGACATGGTTAGTCGGGTTTTTTTTATAACAATTTTTCTGCACTGATAACTGAGGGGGAAAATCAAATTTCTAAACCACAATCTAGCTAAAGCTAGCATATTGAAAGTCTTGCCTAATAAATGAAAAGCTTTTAAAACCCTTTACATATTTTGAATCAGCAAGGCTACTTTTATTTAGTGACATATCAAAATATTTATATATGAAGTTATTCATTTCACACATCATAAAAAATAATAGAG
>NW_006935068.1:1662-2994 GCF_000298275.1 Orycteropus afer afer
AGTTTTCAGAAAGGTTGTGTGTGATCTAGTTCAAGCTGTAGAACTTTATCCTAGCACAGGATCTAGGTTATAACAAAAAAAAGAAAGAAAGAAAGAAAAACTCACACTATCTAGTCAATTTCAACTCATAGTGACCCCCACTGGATTTCCAAAGTGGTAAATCTTTATGTAAGTAGATTGTTTAGTCTTCTTTACTTTACTTCATGTAAAGTAGATTGTACATAAATCTACTTTTTGTAAGCAGATTGTTCAGTAGCTGGTGGGTTTGAACCACCAAACTTCTAGTTAGCAGTCAAATGCCTTAGGCACTATGCCACCAGAGTCCATAGGGTACAGTAAAAGCTCACTTAATTTCTGTTAAATAAAATAGACATTTATTTTGAACATTTAACTAAATATCATAGATTATTATTGAAATGTTACATTTTCTCTATACATTTTTTCAACTTGCCCAAAGGTTATTCAGAAATATAAGTCTCAATTAGAAGTATTAAAAATTTTAAAAACAAAACTCTATACTAGATTAAAGATCTCACATACACTGAGTATGAATCAATACTGAAGAGGCTGCAAAACTTATTTTTATGTAAGAGTTCTGAAGTCAAAAGAATAGTCTATCGGGAAGAGGGGAGCAGGAGGGTGAAGTGAATGGATGCTCCCATTTACTCCCCCAGCAACTGCCCCTTTTAACAATGAATTAAATGAAATACAGACTAAGATATTAGCTCTCCAAACAGCAGTCATGGTGTTGGAGATTCACAGTGAGCCTAGAAGCAGGGAGGAGGAGCAGCATGGATGGCAAAGAAACTGGAAAACCTACCCACTGACACAGGGAGCACAAGCTCATCACAGCCATTTTGGAACAGGGATGGGCAACGCCTCAAGTAGGGCACACTGAAAAGGAGCCAATCTGAGGAAGCTATAGCTTGATTTTTTTTTTTTTTACTGTAACACAAACTGGCCATGGGATTTCATGAGCCATGCAGTTGGAATGGGGCAAAGGGAAACTGTGGCACTGTGAAAGAGTGCTGCTGAATCTCACTTAGGCCCAAGAAGGGCACTAGGACCAACAGCAACTACAATGGCAATGGGGAGAGAAGAATGATTCAGACTGCTGACTCCCTGCCCACAGTGGGTCACTGTGGGAGAGCCTGTGCAGAGGCAACTGTCAGAGAAAGACATAGAGATTCCTTTACCTTTGTTACAGGAAAGTAAAGTAAAGTAAAGCCTATTGCTTACATCATCATCTGCAACCAGCTTAACCTCTCATTTGCATGTTTGCATATTAAATTCCAGAGATAAAGGATTATGAATCCTAAATCAACACTAGGG
>NW_006935069.1:0-960 GCF_000298275.1 Orycteropus afer afer
ATCTCCAAACCTGAGGGTGCCCTGGGGACATGCATTCCACCTACTTCTTCAAACTAAACACCCCACCTAGTGCCAGGGAGTATTTTGGCTCACAGAGCCCCTAGAGGACAGAGTGGGACTGCACCATAGGGTTTCCAAGGCTGTCAGTCTTCACAGAAGCAAAGTCCAAACAACATCCACTGCTGTGGAGTGGATTCCAACTCACAGAGCCTCTAGTGGACAAAATAGAATGGCCACAGAGGGTTTCCAAGGCTGTCAGTCTTTATAGAAACCGATTGCTACATATTTCTCCCGTGGGGTGGCTGGTGGGTTCACAGAACAAAGAGATACTGCATTCTTTAAAATCAAGAAGAGAGTGCATCAAGGTTGTATCCTTTCACCATAATTATTCAACTTGTATGCTGAGCAAATAATCCGAGAAGCTGGATTATATGAAGAAGAAAATGTGGCATCAGGATTGGAGGAGGACTCATTAACCCATTAACAACCTGTGATATATAGGTGACACTTTGCTTGCTGAAAGTAGTGAGGATGACTTGAAGCACTTACTGATGAAGATTAAAGACTACAATCTGCAGTATGGATTACACCTCAATATAAAGAAAACAACAATCCTCACAACTGGTCCAGGAAACAGCTTCATGATAAATGGGGAAAAGATTGAATTTGTCAAGGACTTCATATTACTTGTTCTACAATCAACACCAATGGAAGCAGCAGTCAAGACATCAGACAATGTATTGCATTGGGCAAGTCTGTTGCAAAAGACTTCTTTCAAGTGATGAAGAGCAAGGATGTCTCTTTGAAGACTAAGGTATGCCTAACCCAAGTCATGGTATTCTCAATTGCCTTTTATGCAAGTGAAAGCTGGACAATGAATAAGGAAGACTGAAGAAGAGTTGATGTTTTTGAGTTGTGGTGTTGGAGAAGAATGCTAAGAGTACCATGGTCTGCTAAAAG
>NW_006935069.1:1840-3149 GCF_000298275.1 Orycteropus afer afer
TTATTTTAATGGGACTCTGGGGATAGAGGATATCAGGGCATTTGTATTTTCCAATAAGACATTTAAATGAAGTAATTGAATGTGTCTTTCTTAATGTCTACCTGAGAAATCTCAAAAGCCAAAGCAAACATGAGTTTGTTCACAATGTTCTCCATGGAGCATCTTAAAAATAACACAATCAGAGAAGTATGTTTTTATATGCCAGCGTTGAAATATTTTTTATTCCCTAGATGATTTCATGCTTGTCAGCAACCATCCAATGATGATAAGCAATTATTCCTAATAACAAGGAAGCATCTCTGTAGGCTTTGGCCACCCGCAGTCCATATTTCACATCGTTAGGGCAACCCTCATGTATTTCTTTGTGGCTTTTTCTGTCTGACTATATCAAAGTCTGAAGCAGAATATGATGATTTAAAAAGATAAACACAGTCAATATATTGACCCCTGAAATTGGCTGCCTGCAAAACTGTGGCTCCTTCTCGTTTCCAGAAACCCTTTGTAAAACCTGTGTCTCTTAATTTCTGCCTGCTTCAAATTGCATTACAGTAGGCTCTGACTTTCTTGAACTGGGGGGTGGGTAGAAAAGCTGCCACCTTGGAAAATGAGATTGGAATCTTAAGCTTTTCCATGTTTCAGAATTACCTATCAGCATAATTTTAAAACAGCTTTATATATTCTCATCCCCTTAACACCTGAAGATGACGAAATATAGTCCTTGAACTAGAATCAGTTTTAACTTTTAAAAGATTATCTATCCCATTTTGTTCTTTAAACATAATAAATGTTACATGCAAAACATCCACAACCTTCTAAAGCAATGATTCTAGAAGTATAAATGGAATTTATCTAGAAAGGAGTCCCCCTTCAGCTAGTCTGGAGTAATGTAATAATTGTTTAGTTTTAGAGTGTTATCATAATCCATATGTCAATACTCTTGAGTTATGGAAAGCACTATTTTAACCTAATAATTTAGCTTGTAAATGGATTTTCCTTCTCAAATGTAAATTTTTATTATAGACTGTGTATTAGTTTTCTATTGCTGCTATAAAAAATTACCACAAATTTAGTGGCATCAAATACTCATTTACTAGGTCACAGTTCTATAATCCAGAAATCTGTTTACGTCATGGCTCAACTGGGTCTTCTGCTTAGGGTCTTGCAATACTAAAATCAAGATGTTGGCAGAGAGGGCTTCCGGCAAGATGGCGGAGTAGGCAGAAGGATTGCAAAGACCCTCTTCAACAAAGAAAAGGGAAACCAATTAACACAGACACAGAAGATAATCTTGGACCCCTGAGCCTTGAAG
>NW_006935070.1:0-885 GCF_000298275.1 Orycteropus afer afer
GGGCAGTGTTTCGTTCTGCTGTGCATGGGGTCACTATGAGTCAGAAACAACTCCACAGCACTTAACAACAACAACAACAACAACAAAGTTCATGTGGGATACTATCAAAAGGAATAACCTATGTGTGATCAGAATTCCAGAACAGGAAGAGACAAATAAAATCACAGAGAAAATTGTTGAAGATTTGTTGAAAGAGAATTTTCCTGGTGTGATGAAAGATGAGAACATATCCATTCAAGAAGTCCAAAGAACCCCAAACAGGATAGACCCCAAAAGAAATTCATCAAGACATATCATCATCAAACTCACCAAAACCAAAGACAAAGAAAGAATCCTGAAAGCAGCATGGGGAAAACAGAAAGTTACCTACAAGGGACAACCAATAAGACTAAGCAAGACTAAGCTCAGATTTCTCGACAGGAACTATGCAGGCAAGAAAACATAGGATGGTATGTATAAAAAGCTGAAAGAAAAAATATTTCCAACAAAAAGTTATATACCTAGCAAAACTGTCCCTCAAATATGATGGTGAAATTAGGAGATTTCCAGATAATCAGAAATTAAGGGAATTTGTTAAAACCAGCCCGATCTTACAAGAGATGGTAAATGGAGTCCTTTGGACAGAGAAGCAACAATAGCAAACAGTAACCAACCCTTAATATACATGATGACATAACGCAGAAACCAACCCAGTTATGGAAGTATCCAAGATACATAAGCCTAAAGATTGTAAACAGGGAACCAGAGACATCAATTCACACATGAGGACAACTATAAACCAAAAAGGGAAAAAATTGTGTAGTTATAGAACTTCTAAATGTAGGGAAGTCAAGACAACTGCAAGATAGAATGAATTGTTCTAAACTTATACCCTTATAAATCACA
>NW_006935070.1:3185-4411 GCF_000298275.1 Orycteropus afer afer
CACTTTAGTTTTGTGTATTTCACTGTATATCAACTATATTTCAATAGTATGTATTTTTTAAAAAAAGAAAAAGTACTATGGATTGCTAAAAAACCAACAAATGTGTCCTGGAAGAGGTGTAGTCGAAATGCTCCTTGGAAGCAAGAATAGCCAGACTTCATCTCACCTATTTTGGTCTTGTTGTCAGAAGGAACCATTCCCTGGAGAAGGATATCATGCTTGGTAAAGTGGAGGGTCACTGAAAAAGGGGAAGGCCCTCAACAAGATGGATTGACATGGTGGCTGCGATGATGGACTCAGGTATAACAAGGATTGTGAGGCTGGCACAGGATGGGTCAGTGTTTCGTTCTGTTGTGAATAGGGTCATTATGAGTCAGAAACCATTCAATGGCACCTACTAACAACAACATTCAATTCACGAGAAGGATAAAACAATTCTAAAATTTTAGGTTCCTAATAACATGGGTTCAAAAACTATAAAGTAAAATGTCGACAGAATTAAAGAAGAAGTAGAAAAATTTACCATTCACAGTTGAGAATTTTAACAGACTTCTTTTAGTAACTAAATTAAGGAAATATGGAATGAGCAAAGATATACAAGATTCGAATGGCAAAATTGTTGTTGATTCTGTTAGGTGCCATCAATTTGGTTTCAACTCATAGTGATCAAACAGAAAAAAATACTGACCAGACCTGCACCATCCTGACAATTGTTGCTATGCTTCAGCCCATTGTTATACCCACTGTGTCTGTCAATTTTGTTGAAGGTCTTCCCTTTTTTGCTGTCTTTCTACCAAGTATGATATCTTTCTCCAGGGACTGGACCTTCCTGATAATATGACCAAAGTCTGGTCATTCTTTCTTCTAAAGGATATTATAGCACATAGCACCCAACAATTGTTGTTGTTATGTGCCATCAAGTCAGATCTGACTCATAGTGACCCCTCCTTGGGTTTCCAAGGCCGTGTCACTACGGAAGTAGATTGCCCAACCCAACAATTAGAACATATCAGCCTCAGGGACCCAGTTAAGGGTGGTACAAGAGGTTTCCAACAGGGAGACAAACTTGTCTGTTGGTTTGTCCTACTGTGGTGATGTGTTGATGTGAGTTTTGAGGCTGAGCCACTGGTGTTTCAAACGAAGTGGGATGCACATGGTGCACAGGTATCAGCCCAGCTTACAGATTGAGACAGACTAGGAAGAAGGAGGAGGCCATCCACTTCTCA
>NW_006935071.1:0-850 GCF_000298275.1 Orycteropus afer afer
TTTTGTAAGTCACATTTTGCCAGTACTTGCTGAAGTCTTGCTTGAATTTAATAGCACTGGGAACAGGATGAGGAAGCAAGGTAAACAATAGGAAAGAACTAGGGCAAAGGCTTTGTATAACCTTAAAAGTACTTACTGAACTGATTATAAGAAACATTTGTACTTAGCACCTTTGCTTTTCAGTAATCTTTAACTGGTTGGCTGGGCCCTAAAAATAATCTAGTGTCCTTGACTTTGTTACCTCATTAATGTGTGTATAACAACACAAAGGAAATTCGGTCTCTCTGTCAGATTCCTTCTCAACTAGGGGATCTACATGAATGAGGTTGAACTTAATAATGCCTTCTTTTTAAAATTAAACTTCTGGGATTTTTGTTGTTGCTATGTGCCATTGAGTCGTCTCATAGCAACTTACGGACAACAGTGCCCGGTCCTGTGCCAGCCTCATGATCCCTACTATACCTGAGCCCACCACTGCAGCCACTGTGTCAATCCATCTTGTTGAGGGCTTTCCCCTTTTTTCATTGACCCTCCACTTTACCAAGCATGACAGCCTTCTCCAGGGAATGGTCCCTTCTGACAACATGACCAAAGTAGGTGAGACGAAGTCTGACCATTCTCCCTTCCAAGGAGCATTCCAGCTGCACTTCTTCCAGGACAGATTTGTTAGTTCTTTTAGCAGTCCACAGTACTTTCAGCATTCTTCACCAACATCACAACTCAAAAGCATCAACTGTTCTTCGGTCTTCCTTATCCATTGTCCAGCTCTCACATGCATACGAGGTGATTGGAAATATCATGGCTTGTGTCAGGTGCACCTTAGTCCTCAAGGAGATATCCTTGCTCCTCA
>NW_006935071.1:3315-4291 GCF_000298275.1 Orycteropus afer afer
TCAGCTGCTAATTGAAAGGTCGGTAGCCTGAACCCACCAGCATTCCGTGGCAGAAAAGACCCAGGGATGTGTTCCTATGAAGATTGCAGCCCAGAAAACCCCATCCAGGGTGGTTCTACTTTGTCCTATCAGGTCACTTACAAGTAGAAATTAACTTGATCACACACAACAATGACAACATGGGTTTATTTGTGCCCCTCTCTCCATGCCAAAAATATGCTCAAGTCTTAACCCCTAACATCTGTGAACATGATCTTTTTTGGAAAAAGAGTCTTTGCTGATGTTATCAGTTAAACTGACATGAGGTCGTACAGGAATAGGATGGGTTTTAATCGCATCTGAGTGGTGTCCCTTCAAAGAAGAGACAAGACACAGAAGCAAGCAGAGGGAAGACAGTTATGTGATGACAGAGTCACATTGGAGTCGTGCTGCCACAAGCCACGAAATGGCTGAGGCCACCAGTAGCTGAGAGAGGCAAGGAAGGTGCCTGCTCTTGAGGCTTTGCAGAGAACATGGGCCTGCTGCCCCTGGATTCAGACTTTCAGCTTCCAGAACTGCGAGAGAATATATTGCTGTTCTTTTAAGACACTCAATTTGTAGTACTTTGTTTTGGCAGCCCCGGGAAACCAATCCACCCAGTTAATTCTCACAACAGCCCTGTAAAGAAGTACCACTTGAAGCTTCATTTGGTAAATGAGAACACTGGCCAGAGTTGTTCGGAAATCTACCTGACATCCTGTACAGAGAGAGCCATCCAACCAGGACTCCGTCCGGGTCATCAGCTCCACACTCGGGTCCTTAGCCATCCTGCCGCCTCAGTGCACCTGAGCGCCATGCAGGAGCCGACAGAATTTGAGGGGCTGGCATGTTCCCGGAGCTCACCCTCCTGTTTTGCCTATTCCATTTTATTCTTCCTGCCCTCTTACCCTCAGATGGTGTGAATGTCTGTGTGTTAAAGGAAAAGTTGAAAAAGGAG
>NW_006935072.1:0-523 GCF_000298275.1 Orycteropus afer afer
ATTCATCTAGTTTATCTTCTGCTGTTTGTGCATTTTGCATTATGCTTGATAATCTGTTTATGCCATATATTAAGGCCCCTAATTTGCCCCTAGTTTTTCCTTGAGGAACTTTATACTTTTAGGTTTTACATTTAGGCCTTTGATCCATCTGGAGTTAGTTTTTGCATATGGTGTGAGGTACAGATCTTGTTTCATTTTTCTGCAAATGGATATCCAGTTTTGTCAGCACCATTTGTTAAATAGACAGTCTTTTCCCCATTTAATGGATTTCAGCCCTTTGTCAAAGATCAGCTGACCATAGGTGGATGGATCTATTTCTGGGTTCTCAATTCTAATCCATTGGTGTATGTGTCTGACGTTGTACCAATACCAGGCAGTTTTGACTAGTGTGGCTGTATAGTAGGTTTTAAGATCCAAGAGTGTAAGATCTCCTACTTTTTTTTTCTTCTTCAATAAAAATTTGCTTATCTGAGGTCTCTTTCCTTTCCATATAAAGTTAGTGATTGGTTTTTCCATAACCTTA
>NW_006935072.1:2523-3728 GCF_000298275.1 Orycteropus afer afer
GGTTTATCATTTTTCTTTGAGGTTACCTGGTGATTTATAATTTTCTTCCCAAGTTTAGAACAGTCCATTTTATCTTGTAATTGTCTTGACTTTCTCACCATTTAGAAGTTCTGTAACTACACAATTTTTTCCCTCTTTTTGGTTTATAGTTGTTCTCATTTGCCAGTTGATGTCTCTGGTTCCCTGGTTACAATCTTGTAAGCTTATTTTACTTTGGATACTTCCATAACTGGTTTCTGGTATGTCATCATGTGTGTTAATGATCAGTTTTTGTTTGGTGTTGTTGGTTCTCTCTCCAAAGGACGCCCTTTAGTATCACTTATAAGATTAATCTGGTTTTAACAAATTCCCTTAATTCATGTTTATCTGGAAATGTCTTAATTTCACCATCATATTTGAGGGACAGTTTTGCCGGGTATATAATTCTTGGTTGGAAATTATTTTATTTCAGGGTTTTGTATATAACAACCCATTGCCTTCTCACTTGCATGGTTTCTGCTGAGAAATCAGAGCTTAGTCTTATTGGTTGCCCCTTGCAGGTAACTTTTCATTTTTCACTTGCTGCTTTTAGGATTCTTTCTTTATTTTTGGTTTTGGCGAGTTTGATGATGATATGTCTTGGTGATTTTTTTTTTTTTTTTTTTTTTGAGTCTATTCTGTTTGGGGTTCATTGGAGTTCTTGAATGGATATAATCTCATCTATTATCACATCAGGGTAATTCTCTTACAACAAATCTTTGACAATTTATCTCTGCCTGTTCTGGAATTCTGATTATATGTAGGTTATTCCTCTTGATTATAACCCACATGAATCTTAGGTTTTTTCATTTTGCTTTGATCTTTTTTTTTGATTGATCCCTTTCCAAAGAAGTATTGAGGTAATTGTCTTCAATCTCACTAATTCTATCCTCCATTTATTTGATTCTACTCCTTTTCCCATTCTGTGTGTTATCTATTTCTGAAAATTTAGTATTAATCTTCTGAATTTCTATCTGTAGATTTTCTATCATTGCTAATTTTTCATTTGTTTTGTCATTTTGTTTTTGTATTGTCTTCCAAAATTGGTCTAGGGTTTTGTCTGTGTTTTCCTTAATTTTGTCAGTGTTTTCTTTGATCTGTCTCTCAATCCTTTGAAGATACTTAAATATAATTCTTTTGAATTTCTTATCAGGGAGTTCCAATGATGCTTCTTCCTGAGGGATTTG
>NW_006935073.1:0-892 GCF_000298275.1 Orycteropus afer afer
TGTTGTGTGCCGTCAAGTTATCCCCGACCCATAGCAACCCTTCCTTGGGTTGCCAAGGCAGTATCACTACGGAAGTAGATTGCCCAACCTTCCTTTCCTTCCAAGGAGTGGCGGGTTTGAACCCCCAGTCTTCTGGTTAGCAGTCAAGTGCCTTAGGCACTATGCTACCAGAGCTCCCACCATTCACAATAGTGTTGGAAAAAAAACTGAAGGGTAAATGTTACAAAAAATGTGAAAGACTGAAAGTTATAAAATATTGTTGAGAGAAATAAAGAATTAAATAAATGGGAAGACTTATCTTGTTCATGGATTGGAAAATTCAGTAGTGTGTTGAAATGTAAATTTTCCCCAAATCGATGTGTAGATTCAATGCAATTTCAATCAAAATCTCAGCAGCCTATTTTGTAAGAATTAACAAACTGGTTCTAAAGGACCTACAACAGCCAAAAACTACTCTGAAAAAGAACAAAATTGAAGAACTGATACCACCCAATTTCAAAAATTATTATAAAGCTATAATAATCAAACAGTGTGATATTGACATGAAAAGAGACAAATAGGTGAATGGAACAAAATAAAGTGTTCAGATATAAGCCTACACATATGATTTTTGACAAAAGTTAAAAAGCAATGCAATAGAGAACTAATAGCCATTTCAACAAATGGCTGGCAAAGTTATATACATATATATATATATATCCATATGCCAAAAAGTAAAAACTAAATTGTAATTCATCTTTACACCATATATGAAAATGAATTATAGACATAAAGGTGAAACTTAAGAATAATAAAATGTGTAAAAGATAAACCACAAGAAAATCTTGGCCACCTAAGGTTAGGGGCAACATCAAAACCACAGTGTTATAGACTGAATTGTGCTCCCCCCCCC
>NW_006935073.1:3892-4391 GCF_000298275.1 Orycteropus afer afer
CGACTGGTGGTAGGACCTAAGAATTAACCTAAAAATCACTCTGATAGCCAGGGACTGCACGGATTGTGCA
The DNA here is from genome assembly GCF_000298275.1 of Orycteropus afer afer. Taxonomy (NCBI): domain Eukaryota; kingdom Metazoa; phylum Chordata; class Mammalia; order Tubulidentata; family Orycteropodidae; genus Orycteropus; species Orycteropus afer. The sequence continues at coordinate 3,963 of NW_006935073.1, forward strand.
CGGTGGCTGGGGAACAAACAGAGAAGGTGAAGAGAGAGGTGGGCTGAGTTGGGGACTTTTGCCGGTCCTGAGGGCACCGCCATTTTGTAGGTTTAAAAAGCTGCTTAACCATTTTGGATATTTAAAGAGACAGTGCTCTCGCAGATTCCTGTGGTGGTAGGACTTAAGAATTAACCTAAAAATCACCCTGCTCGCCAGGGACTGCACCAAGGACTGTGCATGTGGCTAGGGAACAAACGGAGAAAGTGAAGAGAAAGGTGGGCTGAGCTGTGGACTTTTGCCAGTCCAGAGGATGCTGCCATTTTGATGGTTTAAAAAGCGGCTTGACTATTTTGGATGTTTAAAGAGACAGTGCTCTCGCAAATTTCTGGAGCTTAAGAACACAGTCTGCTTTCCAGCAACCCCAAGGACACTCGGGGCCTGCAAGAC
>NW_006935074.1:0-530 GCF_000298275.1 Orycteropus afer afer
GAGAGAGAAACCCACTGCTATCTGGTCGATTGAGCCAGTTTAACCCAGGCTCTGCAGTCAGAAGGCAGAATCACAGTCGTTAGTTGGTGGCTGTTTCTAAATTCTGAATTTCCCGGGCAAATCACTTTAGTAATCAGTTCTTCCATTTACTGGGGGTGGCTCTGTGCCATGTCCTGCGTGCATGAGGAACGTTATGAGGTAGAGGCTGTCCCCGTTTTATGGATAGGAATACCAGGGCCAGAGAGGGAGTGTAACTTGCCCAAGAGCACAGCCAATAAGGGGCAGAGCCAGCCTTACCCTTCAGGTCTGTGTGAGTCATAACCAGGCTCTTACACCCCCACCACAGACATATCCAGTGGGGCATCCGTGTCTGCACAGTTCCGGTTGATTCTCATCACTGTCATGAGAGGGGTGGGATACGTTCCACTAATGAGAAAACGGTGGCCCAGAGGGACAGTCAGTGGTGTTTCAGGTGCTCGGAACCAGGGAGGGAAAACAGATTCAGGTCTTGTGTCTCCAGTCAGCTAAGG
>NW_006935074.1:3558-4194 GCF_000298275.1 Orycteropus afer afer
TGATGCCAGTTGATAATGGAAGCAAAAGCAAAGTGACTAAAAGCGCATAAGGTTCATCTTTGTTGTCTCTACCTCCCATGCACCTCTCTATGACTTCCTCTTCCTCAGTGCCACCGTGTGGATCACTCATATTTGGTACATTACCTTTTTCTTCACCCCAATCACTACTTGTTTCTGCCAATCTAGCAGTGTTCCCTCCCGTCCGCTCCCACTCCTGGTAGCAAACAAAGAAAATTTCCTTCCATACATAAACCTTTCCTTGACTTTTTATAATAAGGGACTAATACAATATTTGTCCTTCTGTGATTGATTTATTTCACTCAGCATAATGTCCTCCAAGTGTATCTATGTTATGTGGTGTTTTGCAGATTCTACTTTATTCTTTAGGGTTACATAGTATTCCATTGTGTGTATGTACCATTGTTTGGTTATCCATTCTTCTGTTGATGGGCATCTTTTTGCGCTTGTAAATAGTGCTGCAATGAACATGGGTATGCATATATCTGTTCTTGTTCTGGCTCTCACTTCTTTAGGATATATACCTACTAATGGGAGCTCTGGTAGCATAGTGGCTAAGACACTTGCCTGCTAACCAGACGGCTGGCGGTTCAAACCCACCAGCCACTCCTCGGAAGG
>NW_006935075.1:0-511 GCF_000298275.1 Orycteropus afer afer
TTTGGGGTTACCCTGTGATTTATAATTTTCTCCCATAGATTAGAACAGTCCATTCTATCTTGCAACTCTCTTGATTTCCTCATCATTTAGAAGGTCTGTAACTACACAGTATTTTCCCTCTTTTTGGTTTGTAGCTGTTCTCATTTGCCAATTTATGTGTCTGGTTCCCTGTTTCCAATCTTGTAAGCTTATTTTATTTTGGATACCATAGCTGTGGTTTTTGGGTTATGTCATCTTGTGTATTAATGGTAGGTTGCTATTTGTTATATTTCTTTCTCTGTTCAAAGGCCTCACTTTAGTATCTCTTGAAATTTGGTCTGGTTTTACCAAATTTCCTTAGTTTCTGCTTATTTGGAAATCTCCTAATTTCACCATCATATTTGAGGTACACTTTTGCTGGGTATATAATTCTTGGTGGAAAATATTTCTCTTTCACCGTTTTATATATACCATCCCATTGCCTTCTCGCTTGCATATTTTCTGCTGAGAAATCAGAGCTTATTCTTACTGG
>NW_006935075.1:1799-2894 GCF_000298275.1 Orycteropus afer afer
GAAAAAGAAAAAATAAAACCCTGCAATATCTGGGGAGAGGGCAATAAGAGAAAAAAGGTAGAGAAGGAGAATAATGAAGAAAAAATGCAAAAAGAAAAACAAAGAATGGGATTAAGCACAAGAAAGAAAGAAAAAATGCAACCAGCCACGATGGGGCGGGGAAAAGTGAAAACTAGAAACTGTCTGGGGAACAATAAAGAATAATAATAAAAAGGACAAAAGTAATAATAATAACAGTAGTTTTAAAACAAACAAACTAAAAAACAGCCAAAAGGAAAAAAAAAAAAAAAATGGAACAGAGAAGGGCAGGGCACCTAGGCTCCATCTGAGCTTGCAGAATGGGATGGAATTCCTGCCAGCCCAGAAAACGTGTGGGAATGAGGAATAGCAGTATCTCCGTTCACCAAGAGGGTGTGGGGTATAAGGGTAACAAGGGGAATGTTGCACCTTTCTAGTCTTCCGGGTCCAGAATGTCCTTGGGGTTCCTGGCAAGTGAAGCCTGTTCTTATGTCCCTGAAATCTGGGAGAACACTCTCATTTTAAATATCCAAAATGGTCAAGCCACTTGTAAACATTCAAAATAGGTGCACCTTCCAGACAGACAAAAGTCCACAGCTCAGCCTGCCTTCCTCTTTGCTGCTTCTCCATTTATTCCCCAGCTACCAGAGCAGTCCTCCATGTAGTACCTGGCTAGCAGAGCTGATTTTTAGGTTAATTCTTAGGTCCTACCACCACTCAGCACTCTCCAAGCTGTCTGTGACATCAGGATTGCTGCCAGATCACAGCTCTGTATGTCTCCTTTTTTGGTGTTTTCATGCAAATTCTTCTATTTGTTGAGGTTTAGTCTACCTATTTATCATTCCCTTCAAAGCTCATGGGTCCAGAATTATCTTCTGTATCTGTGTCAATTGGTTCCCTTTTTCTTTGTTGAAGAGGGTCTGTGCATTCTTTCTGCATTTTCCACCATCTTGGATCATGCTCTTATAGATTGTTTCCATGTCATATTAAAGAAAGTTTCTGTTTTCATTTTTTTTTTTTTTTAGTTAGGAGGTCATAGGAATGTATGATAAGAACTGGTTTTGATATCCTAACTTT
>NW_006935076.1:0-598 GCF_000298275.1 Orycteropus afer afer
ATGGAAGTGTCTGACGAACATGAAAAGAACATAAAGTGAAGTTACTGGGAAGATCTCTCGGAGGTTGTGGCATTTTAGATAAGGATTAAATTATATGACAACAACAATGTAATAGGAAGAGAGTAGTAGAAAGATGTAACAACAGATACAATGGTCATAATACCAATTTACCTGTGTTAAAGAATTTTGTATGAGAAGACTAATAGCAACTTTTCAAGGAACATAATAAAGCCCTAGGGGCACTGGTGGCTTAGTGTCTAAGGCATTTGAATCCTAACCAGAAGGCTGGCAGTTCAAACCAACCAGCAAATGCTCGGAAGGAAGATTGGGCAATCTACTTCCGTAGAGATGTTGTTGTTGTTACTTGCCGTCGAGTAGGCCCTGACTCATAGCGACCCCTCCTTGGGTTTCTGAGGCAGTATCACTACGGAAGTAGAATTGTCCTATCTTCCTTCCGAGGAGTGGCTGGTGGGTTTGAACCGCCAGCCTTCTGGTTAGCAGTCGAGTGCCTTAGCCACTATGCTACCAGAGATAACTGCCTCAAAAACCCAAGAAGGGGTTGCTAAGAGTCAGATCCAACTGGACAGCAGTGGATTTA
>NW_006935076.1:698-1540 GCF_000298275.1 Orycteropus afer afer
CCCTTTCTCCTGCTCCTCTGGCCTGCTTCTTTGGGCATCCCTGAGTTGTCTCTCCTCACCTGTATCCCTGGGGCTGACTGCTCTTCTGTCCGGGTCCAAGGCTTTTATCCCCTTTCTTCTGCTCTTCCGGCCTGCTACTCTGGGCGAGCCTGAGTTTCCCCTCCTCACCTAATCCCTTCGGCTGATTGCTCTTCTGTCCAGGTTCAAGGCTTTTATCCTCTTTCTCCTGCTCTTCTGGCCTGCTACTCTGGTGTCCCTGCGTTGTCTCTCCTCACCTGTAATCCTGGGGCTGACTCAAGAGGAAAGTAGGGAGATGAAAAACACAAAACAAACAAAAACAAATAGGCATTTGCAACAATCCTTAGTGTATTCACTTATACTTTGGATCTGGAGTTAGCAATGATGATGAATAGAGATAAACTAATTTCTTCTGTATTTGGAGATTTTGCCAACAACATTTATTATTTCTTTGGATTTTAGGGTTGAAAAACAACAAAATGCCTTTAGACTTTGAGCTTAAGCCACATTCTGCATTGGATGCTGCTTCCGTGTCTTCCACCTTGAAGAAAGTGCTTTGGATTCCCATATATTTTACTGGCTACTTTTGCAGAATGGGGTGAGGGTGGGCCAAAAATTCTCAGGAATGATTGACTCTAGATTTCTCTGGTGAAGTAGCTCCAGTAGCACAGTGTGACCTTCCAAAGATGGTAGAAGTTAGATAGTTGAAGCAAGCTCACAGAAGGTGAAGGTCAGACATACAGACCATAAAATATGTTGGTTGTTGTTATTGTTAGGTGCCATCGAGTCATTTCTGACCCATAGCGACCCCATGCACAGCAGAA
>NW_006935076.1:1640-3073 GCF_000298275.1 Orycteropus afer afer
GAGTGCCTTAGCCACTATGCTACCAGAGATAACTGCCTCAAAAACCCAAGAAGGGGTTGCTAAGAGTCAGATCCAACTGGACAGCAGTGGATTTAATAAAGCCCTGTGATCTGGTTTGTTATGATTGAACATACTATATGGCCTAAAATATATTTTATAAAATTTAAGGAATCATTTCATATTAAAAATGAATGAATGATATAATTCCAGTTGTATGTTTTAGATATATTTAACTAATGGTGGTATAATATATGATTTAAAGGACAGAGAGATAGAACAAACAATTTGGAGTTTAGTACAGAAGGCTGGTGGTTCAAACCCACCAGCCACTCCTCCGAAGGAAGATTGGGCAATCCACTTCCCTAGAGGTATCACCTCAGAAACGAAAGGAGGGATCAGTATGAGTCGATTCCACTTGACAGAACAGGAAGGAGGGAGTTTCTATTTATTTATTTATTTTTAACAGATGCACAAATTATGAAGCAGCCAGTAGGCCTATACATGGAAGGTGGCGGGGGAAATGTTATTAGAAAAACAAATGAAAGATATTTAGAATGACAAATGTTGTACAAGGGAGCTTTGGTGGTGTAATACCTAAGGAATATGATTGCTAATAAGAAGCCTGGCAGTTCAAACACACCAACCACTCTTTGGAAGGAAGATCGACAATCTACTTCCATAGAGATACCCTATCAGAAACCCAAGGAGGCATCTCTATGAGTGGATTCTGCTAGTCGGCAGTAAGTTTGGTTTGGTTTGGAATGTTGTACAAACCTATTTTTGGGGGGGACAGATTTTCTGGTTTTCAACACTTTCATGCTCCTTCCCTAAAGCAAAAAGTAGAGTCACTTTACCCAGATCTCCAGGAGTCCTTAGTGGTAAAGAAAGAATGGATATTGGAAAGGCAGTAAGGAAATTCATTGAGCAGTTTAACAAATTTGGATTTGATTCTAAATGGAGTAAAAGAGTTATAGTCCTTTAAGCAGAAACATCATGAACTGATTTATGATTCTTCCAAAATGTATTAACTACTATATGGAAAATGAGAAGTTGAGAGAAAGCAGGAAAGAGGAAAGTTGTTGTTGTTGTTGTTAAGTGCCGTCGAGTCATTTCCGACTCATAGTGACCCCATGCACAGCAGAATGAAATACTGCCCGATCCCGCACCAGCCCCACAATCCCTGCTATACTTGAGCCAATCATTGCAGCCACTGTATCAATCCATCTCGTTGAAGGCCTCCCCCTCTTTCATCGACACTCATTCCTTATTCCTTGTTCAGCATGTACATGCATATGTGGCGATTGGAAATATCATGGCTTGTGTCAGGTGCACTTTAGTCCTCAAGGAGACATCCTTGCTCCTCAGCACTTGAAACAGTTCCTTTGTGTTTGAATTTCTCAATGCTACACGTTGTCTAATGTCCTGATTGCTGC
>NW_006935076.1:3173-4336 GCF_000298275.1 Orycteropus afer afer
GAAACAGTTCCTTTGTGTTTGAATTTCTCAATGCTACACGTTGTCTAATGTCCTGATTGCTGCTTCCATTGGCATCAATTGTACAATCAAGCAATGTGAATTCTTTGACAACCTCAATCTTCTTTCCATTTATTGTGATTCTGCTCATTGGTCCAGTTGTGAGGATTTTTGTTTTCTTTATATTGAGACGTAATCCATACTGCAGACTGTATTCTTGAACCCTCATCAGTAAGTGCCTCAAGTCATCTTCACTTTCAGCAAGCAAAGTTGTATCATCTGCATATCTCAGTTTTTAATGATTCTTCCTCCAATCCTGATGCCACGTTTTTCTTCATATAGTGCAGCTTCTCAGATTATTTGCTCAGCATAAATAAAATGTGTTGGAAGTGTATGGAAAAACAACATAGTGTCTAAGACAAATGTGTCTTTTAATAACTGCAGAGCTGTTAACTTTTTTATGCACAGATCCTTTTCTATTTCAATAGATTATAAGAATTTATGAATTTGAATTATAGTATTGATAAAGAATATATCATGGACTTTCAGAGGAACAAGCAAATCTTTCTTGGAAGAAGTATAGCTAGAATGTTCCTTAGAAGAGGGGTGATATGACCGTCTCATATACTTTGCACATGTTTTCAGGTGGGATCAGTCCCTGAGAAGAACATCATGGCTAGTAAAGAAAGAGGAATGCTTTCAATGAGGTGGATTGACACTGTGGTTTCAACAATGGGTTAAAATACAAGAACAATTGTGGGATGACAAAGAACTGGACAGTGTTTAATTCTGTTGTGCATGGGGTCTCTGTGAGTTGTTACCATCTTCACGTCACCTGAGAACTATAATACAATTTTTGGTTTGTTCACATTTCATGTCTTTAGTACCTGCACAATAGTAATCATTGAACATAGTCATTGCTTAGTCAGTATCTGTAGGCTAATATTTCGAACTAATTAGCATGCAATTTTACATGTCCTCATGCTTATCTCTCATTGTAATTTTGTGTGTGACATCTCAAAGTTATAAAACACTAGAAAAACAAACACACTGCTGTAAAGTTGGGTCTGACTCATAGCAACCCCTCCTTGGGATTCCTAGGTGGTATCACTATGGAAGTAGATTGTCCAACCTTCCTTCCAAGGAGTGGCTAATGGTTTTAAATT
>NW_006935077.1:0-596 GCF_000298275.1 Orycteropus afer afer
TTGGTTGGAAATTTTTCTCTTTCAGTGTTTTATATATACCATCCCACTGTCTTCTTGCCTGCAAGGTTTCTGTGGAGAAATCCAAGCTTAATCTTATTTATTGCCCCTTCTAGGTAACTTTTCGTTTTTCCCGTGCTGCTCTCATGATTCTTTCTTTGTCTTTGGTTTTGGTGAGTTGGATGATGATATGTCTTGGTGTTTTTCTTTTGGGTCTATCTTGTTTGGGGTTCATTGGATTCTTGAATGGCTATATTCTCATCTTTCATCATATCAGGGAAGTTCTCTTCCAACAAATCTTAGACAATTTTCTCAGTGGTTTTATTTTTCTCTTCCTCTTCTGGAATGGCATGTAGGTTATTCCTTTTCATGGTATCCCACATGAACCTTAGGCTATCTTCATTTTGTTTTGATCTTTTTTTCTGACTGCTCTCTTTCCAAAGAAGTATCCAGGTATTTGTCTTCAATCTCATTAATTCTGTCTTCTGTTGATTCAACTCTACTCTTTGCCCTTTCAATGTGTTATCTATTTCTGACAATTTAGTATTAATCTTCTGGATTTCTATCTGTAGATTTAAAATCATTTCTAATTTTTCATT
>NW_006935077.1:2831-3608 GCF_000298275.1 Orycteropus afer afer
GGGCTTCATCTAGTTCTTCTGGTCTCATAGTCATATAGGCTGCAGACCAGATGGTGTACCAGTTGCTAGGACTAATTGTTTCCATGAATTTTGGTTGTATTCATTCTTCTTTGTTCTGGATGAGGAGAGACGCATCGTTGCATTTAGATGGCAGCTTGCTAGCTTTTAAGATACCAGTTGCTACTTGCCAAAGTAGGAGGTGGAACAATGTTTTATATAGTATATAATGCCAATTGAGCTTGATGTCCCCTGCGACTATGGTCCCAAGCCAGCAGCTTCAACTACTCAGTCCGTCTGGGTAGCTGGCTGTGACCAAGCAGTGACCACAACCTTCCCCTTGTCAACTCTACTATACACCTGGGAATTCTGATCATTCACATAAACTTATAGGACCATTGTCTGCCAACCCTATATATGTTCTTGGATACACTCCCAATTTCATAGACATACCTAATAGTTCAGCCTGTCTACCCATCTATCCACCCATATACCCATACTTGCCTTCACTGACAACACAGTACTGCATGTGCAAAAGGGTTCATCTTTGTTGTCTCTACCTCTCATGTACCTCTCTATGTCTTTCTCATCCTCAATGCTGCCATATTGGTCACTCACATTTGGTACGTTGTCCATCTCTTCACCCGAATCAATATTTATCTCTATGTATCTAACAGCATTCCCTCCCTCCCCTCCCACCCTTGGTAACCAACAAAGAAAATTTCCTTCTATAGATAAACCTTTCCTTAACTTTTACAATAACAGACTAATACAATATTT
>NW_006935078.1:0-516 GCF_000298275.1 Orycteropus afer afer
AAAAAAAAACCTATTTAAAGTGCTGAAGAGTAAAGATCTCGCTTTGAAAACTAAGGTGTACCTAACCCAAGCCATGTTGTTGTTGTTGTTATGTGCCGTTGAGTCGGACCTGACTCATAGTGACTCTTCCTTGGGTTTCTGAGGTGGTATCGCTACGGAAGTAGATTGCCCAACCTTCCTTCTGAGGAGTGGCTGGGGGTGTTGAACCACCAGCCTTCTGGTTAGCAGTCAAGTGCCTTAGGCACTACGCTGCCAGAGCTCCTAACCCAAGCCATAGTATTTTCAATTGTCTCTTATGCTTGAGAAAAATGGACAATGCATATAGAGGCCCGAAGAGATGTTGATGCCTTTAAACTGTGGTGTTGGCAAAGAATACTGAAAATAATGTGGACTGCCAGAAGAACAAACAAACCTGTCCTGGAAGAAGTGCAGCCAGAATGCTGCTTGGAAGCAAGAATGGCCAAACTTAATCTCATTGCTTTGTTGTCAGAAGGGACCATTCCCTGGAGAAGGATA
>NW_006935078.1:2861-3652 GCF_000298275.1 Orycteropus afer afer
TGAAAACAGAGACTCAGATACTAGTATGTGACTATTTAGTGTCTATTGCCAACATGATTCACAAGAGCCAAAAGGTGGAAACAACTCAAATTTCCATCAACAGATGAATGGATGAGCAAAATGTGAGATACACACATGCATGCTCGTTCCTCAGATACACACACTGGCATATAATTAGCCATAAAAAAGAATGAAGTTCGTATATACGCTACAACATGGATGAACCTTGAAAACATGCTGAGTGAAATAAACCACACACAGAAAAACAAATATTGTATGATTTCACTTATATTAAATATCTAAAATAGGCAAATTTAGAGAAACAGAAAGGAAATTAGAGGCTACTAGGGACTAAGGGAAAGAGGATAATGGAGTTGTTGCTTAATATGTACAGAGATTCTGTTTGGGATGATGAAAGAATTTTGGAAATAGTGATGATGCTTCCAAAATATATGGTTGAATATAATTAGTGCTACTGAATTGTATATTTAAAAGAGGTTTTTTAAAAAAAGCAAATTTTATATTATATGTATTTTACCACACAAAAAAAGTTATGCAAAAAGTGGTCATCTAAATTTATCTAACTCTTCAGCACTTAGCCTTGGAAATGGAATATAGACAATACTCACTAAAGCTACCATTATGATTTTTAAAACATGATATTTGTAACTTGAAAGAAATGCAGATTGATTACATCCTTAAAAGGGAAAATTTAACAGAAGATTACATTAGGTTTGATAACCACATAATACTCATTTTAATGCCTATGAGTTTTATTCAAAATTTTTCTA
>NW_006935079.1:0-728 GCF_000298275.1 Orycteropus afer afer
AAAAAAAAAAAATTCAACCAGGAACAAGAAAAAGAAAATTTCAACTAGGAACAGGGAAAAGAAAAAATGCTGAAAACTAAGACCTGGGAGGGGAAGATTAAGACAAGAATATTCATAATAACAGTTGTTTTAAAACTGACAAATACAAGGAAACTAATCACCAGAAAAAAAGAAAGCAAAAAATAAAAAATATAAATAGAAAAAGAGAAAAAAATAAAAGAAAGAAAGAAAGAATCAGTGGAGGACAGGCCAGGGCACCCAGGCTCCGTCTGAGCAAACAGACTGTGATGGAGTTCCTGTGATGTCCAGAAGGTCGGTGCAAGTGGGGGATGGCCCCACCTCCATTCACCAAGCAGGTGAGGGGTATAAGAATAGCAAGAGGAATGTTGTACCTTTTCAGTCTTGAGGGTCTGGAGTGTCCTTGGGGTTGTTGGAAAGCAGAACTGTTCTTAAGATACAGGAATCTGCAAGAGCGCTGTCTCTTTAAATATCCAAAATAGTCAAGCTGCTTTTAAAGCTCCAAAATGGTGGCAGCCTCCAGACCTGCAAAAGTCCACAGCTCAGCCTGCCTTTTTCTTCATCTTCTTTGTTTATTCCCCTGCCACTGTGCACAGTCCTCTGCACAGTCCCTGGCTAGCAGGTCTGATTTTTTGGTTAATTCTTAGGTCCTACCACCACTCAGAAATCTCCAAGCTGTCTGTGTCTTCAGGATCTCTCAGGATCACTGC
>NW_006935079.1:1728-3010 GCF_000298275.1 Orycteropus afer afer
TTGAACCACCAGCTTTCTGGTTAGCAGTCAAGTGCCTTAGGCACTATGGTACCAGAGCTCCCTTAGAACAGATAGTTATTTATTTATTTATTTATTTTTCCTGGATGATAAATGTGACACTGTTCCTCTTTACTTTGCTATTGTAGGCATGTAACATATGACTGTCTGATTGAAAATGCCCAGTACCAATCCATTTCTGCTCTCTAATGTCTGGGATATCTATCTTTATGGGTTCCATTTTATTTATGATGATCTCCAATTTTCCAAGGTTCATACTCCATACAGTCTATGTTCCAATTATTAATGGATATTTGAAACTCTGTCTTCTCATTTTGTGTCATGCCCAGTCAGAAAATGAATGTCCTGAAAACTTTACTTCATCTGTGTCATTAAGGATGACTCTACTTTGAGGAGGAGCTCTGGTAGCATAGTGCCTAAAGCACTTGACTGCTAAACAGAAGGCTGGAGGTTGAAACCCACCACCCACTCCTCAGAAGGAAGGTTGGGCAATCTACTTCCATAGTGATACTGCCACGGAAAGTCAAGGAGGGGTCGCTATGAGTTGGGTCCGACTTGATGGCACATAACAACAACTACTACTTTGAGGAGACAGCTCTTCCCTAGTCATATTTTGACTGCTTTCCAACCTGAGAGGCTCTTCTTCAGTAATAGATCAGATAGTATTTTGCTGTTATTCATAAAATTTTCCAGAAATATATCAGATGGTGTTTCACTGCTATTCATAAGGTTTTCACTGGCCAATTTTTTTCAGACATGTATGATGCCTCACTTATTCTGAAGTCTGTTTCAGTCTGGAAGCTGCACTGACACCTGTCCACCATGGGTGGTCTTGCTCGTACTTGAAATACTAGTGATATAGTTTCTAGCCTCACAGCAACACACAGTATAACAGCCTGAGAGAGGAGAGCGGGATATATTGATGTCCTCCATACAATCTATATTGCTAAAAAAAAAAAAAAATTATTTTTTTAAACTTCTATTTCAAAAATTTTCTGTTATCTGTACATGTTGTTGTTGTTAAGTGTCGTTGAATTGTTTCTGACTCATAGTGACCCCATGTACAGCAGAACAAAACACTGCCCAATCCCAGGCCAGCCCCACAATCCCTGCTATACTTGAGCTCATCATTGCAGCCACCGTATCAATCCATCTCATTGAAGGCCTCCCTCTCTTTTGTTGACCCTCCACCCTACCAAGCATGACATCCTTCTCCAGGGCATGGTCCTTTCTTACAACATGACCAAAATAGGTAAGATGAAGT
>NW_006935080.1:0-512 GCF_000298275.1 Orycteropus afer afer
AAAAAAATGTGCAAAGACATAGAGTTGGAAAGCCAAAAGGGAAGAATACACTCAGCATTTCTCAAGCTGAAAGAACTGAAGAGGAAATTGAAGACTTGAGTTGCAATATTGAATGATTCTATGGGCAGTATACTGAATGATGCAGGAAACATCAAAAGAAGATGGAAGAAATACACAGAGTCATTGTACCAAAAAGAATTGGTTGATATTCATCCATTTCAGGAGGTGGCATATGATCAAGAACCAATGGTACTAAAGGAAGAAGTTGAAGCTGCACTGAGGGAAGTGGCAAAAATCAAGGCTCCAGGAATTGACAGGATAACCACTGAGATGTTTCAACACATGGATATTGCATTACAGGCACTCACTTGGCTATACTGGGAGATTTGGAAGACAACTACCTGGCCAACTGACTGGAAAAGATCCATATTTGTACTCATTCCAAAGAAAGGTGATTCCAGAGATTGTGGAAATTATTGAAAAATATCATTAATATAGCACACAAGTAAAAT
>NW_006935080.1:2517-3276 GCF_000298275.1 Orycteropus afer afer
CTTCACTCAAGGGCAAGTTTCAGAGTCTCTTCTGACATCCACTTTGGTCTTTTCTACTTTTCCTGTCTTTTTAATGACCTCTTGCTTTCTTCATGTATGATGTTCTTGATGTCATCCTACAATTCTTCTGATTTTCGGTCACTGGTGTTCAATACATCAAATCTATTCTTGAGATGGTCTCTAAATTCAGGAGCGATATACTCAAGGTCATATTTTGGCTCTTGTGGACTTGTTTTAATTGTCTTCAACTTCAAGTTGAACTTGCATGAGCAGTTGATGGTCTGTTCCACAATCAGCTCCTGGCCTTGTTCAGACTGAAGATATTGAGCTTTTCCATCACCTCCTGCCACAGATACAGTCAATCAGATTCCTGCGTACTCTGTCTGGTGAAGTCCATGTGTATAGCCAACATCTGTATTGTTGAAAAAGGTATTTTCAGTGAATAAGTTGTTGGTCTTGCAAAATTATTTCATGTGAACTCCAGTGTTATTTCTGTCACCAAGGCCAAATTTTCCTACTACTGGTGATTCTTCTTTGCTTCCAACTTTTGCATTCCAGTCATCAGTGATAATTAACACATCTTGATTCCATGTTTAGTTAATTTCAGACTGCAAAATTTGATAAAAATCTTTAATTTCTTCATCTTTGGCTTTGGTGGTTGGTGGGTAAATTTGAATAATAGTAATATTAATTGGTCTTCCTTATAGGAGTATGGATATTATCCTATCACTGACAGCATTGTACTTCAGGATAGATCTT
>NW_006935081.1:0-1175 GCF_000298275.1 Orycteropus afer afer
AAAAATACAGATCAATATCCCTCATGAGTACAGATGCAAAAATCTTCAACAAAATCCTAGCCAATAGACTCCAACAACATATCAAGAATATAATTCATTATGACCAAGTTGGGTTCATATCAAGTATGCAAGGATGGTTGAACATTTGAAAAACAATCAACATAATCGATCACATAAATAAAACAAAGGGAAAGAACCACATGATCATACCAATTGATGCAGAAAATGCATTTGATAAAATCGAACACCTATATCTGATCAAAACTCTCAGCAAAATGGGAATAGAAGGGACATTCCTCAACCTAATAAAGGGCATCTATGTAAGACCAAAACCAAAGATTATACTCAATGGACAGAGACTGAAACCATTCCTCTTGAGAAGAGGAACAAGACAAGGATGCCCTCTATCACCATTTCTATTCAACATTGTACTGGAAGTCCTAACCCAGGCCATAAGGCAAGAAACACAAATAAAAGACATCCAAATTGGTAAGGAAGAGGTCAAACTATCCCTATTTGCTGATGATATGATCCTATACCTAGAAAACAGAAGAGACAGAGTCAAAAATCTACTGGAACTAATTGAGAGATTTAGCATTGTGGCAGGATACAAGATCAACATCCAAAAATAAGTGGGATTCCTCTATACCAGCAAAGAGATTGCTGAAAAAGGAATAAGGAAATCAATATCATTTATAATAACAACTAAAAAAATAAAATACTTTGGAATAAATCTTACTGGGGAAACAAAAGACCTGTATAGAGAAAACTATAAAGAACTACTTCAATAAACCATAAGAGATCTACATAAATGGAAGAACATCCCATGCTTGTGTAAAGGAAGATTGAACACTGTGAAAATGTCAGTTCTACCCAAAGCAATCTATAGATTCAACACAATCCCAATCCAGATCCTATCAATATTTTTTAAGGATATGGAAAAAGCAATCACTAACTTTATGTGGAAAGGAAAGAGGCCTCAGATAAGCAAAGCACTATTGAAGAAGAAGAACAAAGTAGGAGGTCTCACACATCCAGATCTCAAAACCTACTATTCAGCCATGATAGTCAAAACGACCTGAGATTGGTATAATGACAGACACATGGACCAATGGAATAGAATTGAGAACTCAGAACTAGATCCATTGACCTATGGTCAGCTTATCTTTGACAAA
>NW_006935081.1:2016-2553 GCF_000298275.1 Orycteropus afer afer
ACTAGGTATATATCCTAAAGAAGTGAAAGCCATGACAAGAACAGACTTATGCACACCCATATTCATCGCAACACTATTTACTATAGCCAAAAGATGGAAATAACCTAGGTGTCCATAGACTGAGGAATGGATAACCAAACTATGGTACATGCACACAATGGAATACTATGCAACCCTAAACAATAATGTAGAATCTGCAAAATACAGTATAAAACGTGGATAAACTTGGAGGACATTATGCTGAGTGAGGTAAGTCAATCACAAAAGGAAAAATATTGTATTAGTCTGTTATTGTAAAAGGCAAGGAAAGGTTTATCTATGGAAGGAAATTTTCTTTGTTGGTTACCAGGGGTGGGCAGGGAGGGGAGGGAATACTGTTAGATAGGTGGAAATAAGTATTGATTTCAGTGAAGAGAAGGGCAATGTACCAAATTTGAGTGATCAATATGCTGGCATTGAGGAAGAAAAAGACATAGAGAGGTACATGGGAGGTAAAGACAACAAAGATGAACTCTTTTGCACATACAGTACTGCATT
>NW_006935081.1:2653-3140 GCF_000298275.1 Orycteropus afer afer
TATCCAAGACCATGTATAGGGTTGGCAGACAATGGTCCTTTAAGTGTATTTGTATGATCTGTAAAAATTCCCAGGTGTATAGTAAAGCTGACAAGGGACAAGATTGCAGCTACTTCTTGGTCACAGTCAGCTACCCAGGGGGACCAAGTAGTAAACCTGTGGGCTTGGGACCACAGTCACGGGGGACATAAAACTCAATTGGCATAACATACTACACAAAATATTGTTCCACCTCCTACTTTGACGAGTAGTAACTGGGATCTTAAAAGCTTCCAAGCAGCCATCTAGATGCAATGATGGATCTCTCCTCATCCAGAGCAAAGAAGAATGAAGAAAACCAAAGATTCATGGAAACAATTAATCTTAGCAACTGGTCCACCATGTGATCTGCAGCCTATACGACTATGAGACCAGAAGAACTAGATGGTGCCTGGCTACCACTGACAACCACATAGAGGGGGATCTATGTAGGAGATCATGGATAGAG
>NW_006935082.1:0-473 GCF_000298275.1 Orycteropus afer afer
CTCAAGGGCAAGTTTCAGAGTCTCTTCTGTCATCCATTTTGGTCTTCTCTTCTTTTGTTGTCTTTTTAGTGAACTCTTGCTTTCTTCATGGATGATGCTCTTAATGTCATCCAACAATTCATCTAGTTTCCTGTCACTGATGTTCAATGCTTCAAATCTATTCCTTAGATGTTCTCTAAATTCAGGAGGGATATATTCTAGATTATATTTTGGCTCTCATGGACTTGTTTTAAATGTTTTTAACTTCAAGTTCAACGTGCCTATGAGCAGTTGATGGTCTGTTCCACAATCAGCTCCTGGCCTGGTTTTGGCTGAGGATATTGAGCTTTTCTGTCATCTCTTGCCACAAGTGTAGTCAATCAGATTCCTATGTGTTCCATCTGGTGAAGTCCATGTGTACAGCTGCCGTTTGTGTTGTTGAAAAAAGGTGTTTGCAATAAACAAGTCATTGGTCTTGCAAAATTCTACCATGC
>NW_006935082.1:2063-2820 GCF_000298275.1 Orycteropus afer afer
AGGGCAGGGCACCCAGGCTCCATCCAAGCACACAGAATGGGATGGAGTTCCTGCAGCCTCAAAAGGTGGGTGGGAGTGGGGGGATGGCTGATCATCTGTTCACGAAGTGGGTTTGGGGTATAAGAATAATAAGGGGAATGTCACACCTTTTCAGTCGTGCAGGTCCAGAGTGTCCTTAGGGTAACTCAGATATCTTCTGGAGGCTAGAAATCTGAATTCCAGGTGCTGGCTGTACGAGAGGTTTCTCTCTCTATGTGGGCTCTGAGGGAAGGTCCTGGACTCTTCTGGTACTTTTGGGGCCACCGACCTCCTGACTTGTTCTAGGGGAAATGAAAGTTGTCAAGACATCTCCCCTCAGGCCCCCTCTCCTCCTGGACTTGCAAGGTGCCACCTGTTTACAGAAGCTGGTAAGTCCAAAGTTCTTGGATCAAACATCAAGCTGGAGGCTTTTCCTGACTCTGGCAGCTGCAGGGGCTGTGGGGCTCAAGGTTGGCAGGTAGTATATTGGCTATTGACTCCAACAAATGATGAACCCAAGATCTCCAGGTAAAAGGGTGGACTGTTTGCAGTATCTAGAAGCAAGTAAATAATGAAGATCAGAGCAAAAAAAAATTAAACAGAAAACAAACAAACAAAAACAGAAACACTCAACAAAGCAAAAGCTGGTTCTTCAAAAAGATTAGTAAAATCAATAATCCATTGCCAGATCTAACAAAAGAAAAGAAAGAGAAAATCCAAATCACAAGAATCGTAAATG
>NW_006935083.1:0-783 GCF_000298275.1 Orycteropus afer afer
AAAAAAAAAAAAAGAAGACAAAGCCAATTACTATAATGAAATGTGCAAAGACCTGGAATGAGAAAAACAAAAGGGAAGAACACACTCAGCATTTCTCAAGCTGAAAGATTTGAGGAAAAAATTTAAGCTTCGACTTGCAATATTGAAAGATTCTATTGGCAAAATATTGAATGATGCAGGAAACATCAAAAGAGGATGGAAGGAATACACAGAATCACTGTAACAAAAAGAACTGGTAGATCTTCATCCATTTCAGGAGGTGGCATATAATCTAGAATCCATGGTATTGACGGAGGAACTTGAAGCTTCAATGAAGGAATTGGCAAAAAACAAGGCTCTGGGAATTGAAGGAAACCCAATGAGATATTTCAACAAACAGATGCCGCATGGAGGCACTCACTCGGTTATGTCAAGAGATTTGGAAGACAGTTACCTGGCCAACCGACTGAAAGAGATCCATATTTGTACCCATGCCAAAGAAAGGTGATTCCACAGATTGTGGAAATTATTAAACAATATCATTAATATCACACGCAAGTAAGATCTTACTGACGATAATTAAAAAACATTTGCAGCAGTTTATTGACAGAGCTTCTGGAGGTGCAAGCTGGATTCAGAAGAGGACGTGGAACAAAGGATATCATAGCTGTTGTCAGATGGATCTTGGCTCAAGGCAAAGAATTCCAGAAAGATGTTTACTTGTGTTTTATTGACTATGCAAAAGCATTTGATTGTGTGGATCATGACAAATTATGGATAACATGGAGAAGAATGGGAATTCCC
>NW_006935083.1:2588-3545 GCF_000298275.1 Orycteropus afer afer
ATGGGGTTGCTATGAGTGGGAAACAACTCCTGGGTACCTAACAACAACAACAAAGCTACAGATTAATGGAGACCAATTATTGTATTTGAATGGCCACTGACAGCTTTGAAGAACCCAGGGATTACACAATAGAGTAGGTGTAAAACAGAAGCACTAATACATTATTAGGCAATTAACTGGGATGTCCCATGAAACCATAACCCTAAACCTCCAAACCAAGGAATGAAAACTCATAAGATATATTAATTATATATTGTAAAAAAGGTTATACATAAGAAGTCTCAGAAACTACATTTTTTGTCATTGTTGTAAATATATCTTCCACACATGTCTATTCTTAACAGTGTTTTCTGATAAATTGAAATTCTAAATTTAACATTAAACGTTCTTAACTTTTTCTTATATTTATTTTAGGTAAATTTAGCCCACTCCAAATAGATGAGCCTTTTTTTTTGGGGTTTTTCCCTAATAGCTTTATTCTTTAACTGCTCACATTTTGAAATTCAAAGACAATTTGGCTTTGAGATTTGTGGAAATGGTTTTGAAAATAGGATTAATTTTTAAAATTTTGTTCTAAGGCTGATCACAGAAATTGAAATTTTGACAATTTCAAAAAGGAAATATTAAAAAATACATCGCTGTCTGTCAGTTTGTTATACCATGATGGCTTGTGTGTTGCTGTGACAGTGGAAGCTATGCCACTGGTATTTAAAATACCAGCAGAGTGGACAGGTTTCAGCAGAGTTTCCAGACTAAGACAGACTGGGAATCTATTTGTGACCTAGTAATCTACTTTCTCAAGAAATTGACCAGTGAAGTTCGGGCAAGATAGCAAACTAGGCACAAGGACTGCACAGATGCTCTTCAACAAAGAAAAGGGAAACCAATTAACACAGACACGGAAGATAATCTTGGACCCCTGAGCCTTGAAGGGAAGGATACAAAAGTGGACTAAAC
>NW_006935084.1:0-1101 GCF_000298275.1 Orycteropus afer afer
AACTCAATGAAGACATAGAAAAGCTAAACAATACTATCCACCTTCTTAACCTTGCAGACTTCTACAGAGCACTTCACCCAACAACAGCACAATATACATTCTTTTCCAGTGTACATGGAACATTCTCCAGGATAGACCATATGTTAAGCCATAAAGCAAGCCTTAATAAATTTAAAAACATTGAAATCTGCAAAGCATCTTCTCAGACCACAATGCTATTAAATTAGAAATCAACAATAGGAAGATCAATGGAAAAAAGAGCAAACATGGAAACTGAACAACACCCTCCTCAAAAATGACTGGGTATGGAAGAAATAAAAAATGAAATTCAGAAATTCCTTGAATCAAAGGAGAATGAAAACAAAGCACACCAAAATCTTTGGGACACAGCAAAAGCAGTGATCAGAGGCCAATTTATGGCAATAAATGCACACATCAAAAAAGAAGAATGAGCCAAAATCAACACCATAACACAACATCTCTAACAATTAGAAAAGGAAGAGGAAAAAAAAAGCCTGTAGTTACCAGAAGAAAGGAAATAAAAAAGATTTGAGCAGAAACCAAAGAAACAGAAAATAGAAAGACAATAGAAAAAATCAAGAAGACCAGAAGTTGGTTTTTTTAAAAGATTAATAAAATTGACAAGGCACTGGCAAACTTAACAAAGGAAAACAGGGAGAGAATACAAATAACATGAGTAAGAAATGAAATGGGTGACATCACAACAGAACCAACTGAAATAAAGAGGATATCAGAATACTATGAAGAACTGTACTCCAACAAATTTGAAAATCTGGAAGAAATGGACAGATTTCTAGAAATTCACTACTTACCTAACTAAACTAACACAGACTGAGGTGGAAAAGTTGAACAGACCCATAAGAAAAGAAGAAATTGAATAGGTCGTAAAAAAAAATTACTAACAAAAAATGTCCTGGCCCAGATGGTTCACCAGAGAATTCCAGCAAATGTTCAGAGAAGAACTGACACCTGTCCTACTCAAACTATTCCAAAACATAAAAAAGGGTAGAATCCTCCCAAATTCATTTTATGAAGCAAGCATAACCTTGATACCAAAACCAGGCCAAGACATCACTCAAA
>NW_006935084.1:2521-3190 GCF_000298275.1 Orycteropus afer afer
AACTTTATATGGAAAGAAAGAGACCTCAGATAAGCAAAGCACTATTGAAGAAGAACAACAAAGTAGGAGGTCTCACACTACCAGATCTCAAAACCTACTAGACAGCCACAGTAGTCAAAACTGCCTGATATTGGTACAATAACCAACACAGATTAATGGAATAGAATTGAGAACCCAGAAATAGATCCATTTACCTATGGTCAGCTGATCTTTGACAAAGGGCCAAAATCCATTAAATGGGGAAGAGATTGTCTCTCTGTTAAATAAATGGTGCTGGCAAAACTGGATATTCATTTGTATAAAAATGAAACAAGATCTGTACCTCACACCATACGCAAAAACTAACTCCAGATGGATCAAAGACTTAAATGTGAAGCCTAAAACTATAAAGTTCCTCAAGGAAAAACTAGGGGAAAATTTAGGGGTCTGGTGGCACAGTGCCTAAGGCATTTGACTGCTAATCAGAATGCTGACAGCTCAAACCCATCAGCCGCTGCTTGGAAAGAATGATGGGCAATCAATCTACTCCCAAAATGATATCACCTCGGAAACCCAAGGAGGGGTCGCTATGAGTCAGATCTGATTCAACAGCAGTGCATTTAGTTTTTTGGTTTAATATATGGCATAAATAGACTATCAAGCATAACCCGAAATGCACAAACAGCAGAA
>NW_006935085.1:0-2887 GCF_000298275.1 Orycteropus afer afer
ACCACCAAACCAAAGTAACCATCTCAGAATCAAAAGTCTCACTTCCCATTCCCCTTCCTTCTTTCTCTTAGAAAGTCTCGTGCTTTCATGAGTCTGGAACCATTGCAATGAATCCCACTCCTGATGTAACTGCAAAAAGGGTTTGACAGCAGCATCTTCTTCCACATCCTCTAACTACAAGAGGACAGAGAATGACCATCAGCAGCCCAAGACTGATTCCTGTGAGGTCAGAAATGCTGCCACCCTCCAATCTTTTTACCAATTCTGACACCAACCCATGCAAGGTTCAATAATTTGTTGCAATGGCCACACAGAACTCATAGACAATACTCACAATTACGGGGTTTATTAAGGAAGCAACAGGTTGTAATTCAGGTTCAGGAATGCTCAGTCAATCAGGACATCCTCCTCTTGGCCTCTCTTTGGCCTTTGGTCCTCGGCCCCTCAGCCCTGCAGGCCCTGCCCAGCCTGGGCAAGTGTTACAGACCTCTTTTAGCTGTGCCTCAGCTGCTGCCACCTCAGCACAGGGATCTCGGGTCCAACATTGCACTCCACTCCTCAATGTTCTTTCTTGATGGTAGCGAGACCCCCCTTTGCATCTCTGGGATGGCTCGTTTTAAGCCTAGTGAGATGGCAAAACTTACCAATCGCTATATTAGGGTTCCACACACATTATTTCCATGGTCCCACTCCCACAAGGGTGACATGTACCTTACTTTCATTATTAACACGCTATCCAATCCCCTTGGGCCACAAGCACCTCACATTTGCACAGTCTCACCCAGTCATCTGGTGGGAGTCACAAAATGGCTGCAAGAGCCATATTAAGTAATTCAGTGCACTACAATGCCCATAGTAAGAGACAAAGTTTTGCCATCCTAGCTTTTAAGGAGGATTCCAGCTGTACTTCCTCCAAGACAGATTTGTTTGTTTTTCTAGCAGCCCCCAGTATATTCAATATTCTTCACCAACACCATAAATCAAATGCATTAATTCTTCTTCAATCTTCCTTTTTCCAGCTTTCACATGTGCGTGAAGTGATTAAAAGTCGCATGACTTGGGTCGGGTGCACCTTAGTCTTCAAAGTAACATCTTTGCTCTTTAACATTTTAAAGAGGTCTTCTGCAGCAGATTTAACCAATGCAATACATGGTTTCATTTCTTGACTGCTGCTTCCATGGGCATTGTTTGAAGATAAGTAAAATGAAATCCTAACTTCAATCCTTTCTCCATTTACCATGATGTTCCTTATTGGTGCAGTTTTGAGGATATTTGTTTTCTTTATATTGAGGTGTAATCCACACTGAAGGCCTTTGATTTTCATCAGTAAGTGCTTCAAGTCCTCTTCACTTTCAGCAAGTAAGACTGTACTTACTATGTGCTTATCACAGGTTGTTAACCCTGATGCTACATCCTTCTTCATATAGTCCAACTTCTCCCATTATTTGCTCAGCATACAGATTGAATAAATACGGTGAAAGGAAATAACCCTGACACATAACTTTCCTGATTTTAAACCATGCAGTATCTCCTTGTTCTGTCTGAATGACTACCTCTTGGTATGTGTAGTTTCCACATTAGCACAATTAAGTGTTCTGGAATTCCCATTCTTTGCAATGTTACCCACTGCAGTGCAATGAATTGCTTAATATGGCCCCACTAGTCATAGTCCTCCATTTTGTGAAGTATTGTTAAGTTCTAGCCTCTATGCCTGTGGTTATGGTCCCATTTTGGGGTGAGTTGTCTGTTGCACTGATGAGGCAGACTTAGGGTGGGATGTATCTTGAGTCCTCTCTTGCCACAGGGTGTAACTCAAGTCACCATCCTTAGTTTCCTTGAGGGTATATATGTGAATGTTTTGGCAAAGTTTGCTCTCTTTCTCTGGATCCTGCATCTGGTTCATCAACATCTGATCCCTGAACTTGAGACAGCAGCCAGTCATGTGACCTGCCTATTTGAGTTCATCAGCCCCTGCAACTACATGGGCAAGGAGAATCCTCCAGACTGATGCCTGACCAACGGATTTGCCAGCCTGTACCACTGCAAGCCTTTTATTTATTTATTTAAATTTTATTGTGATTTGGGTGAAATTTTACGGAGTAAATTCATTTTCCATTCATACACATTTTGTTTCATGACACTGACTGCAATTCCCCACAATGTAACAGCTCTCTTCCCAGTTCCTCCCTGTAGTTAACCTCTTCCCTGTGTCCTTCTTTCCTATGCATTCCTGCTCCGAGCTATCTTGAGCTATCTCCCTGTGCAAATACTGTTCTCCCATGGCTGATCATTCTACGGAATGGTCTACCTGATGTAAATATTCACCCTACATCTTGTCTATTGTTCGAATGGAAGTCATGGGAGTGAGTTCAATTACAGACCTGAATGTAAGTAGGGGCCACAGTCTCAGGGGTCTCACTTTCTTGGCAATTTGTGAGTTCTGTGAGACATTACAGCAAAATATGGAGCCCTAAGATGGGAGGAAGAGCACTGAAGGGAGGAAGAGTTGATATTAAAGATGGAATAGTACAGCAGTTTAGAAAAATTGGACATTTGGGACAGCCTTGTGCTGATCCTTCTAGAAGAAATTATTCAAGCAACATCTTTCTGCTATTCTCTGCTTTCAGCCAAGACCCATCTGACATCAGCAATGATATAAAACATACATTGAAACAGATGTTTTCAAAGTGCAAAAAAAAAAAATCAAATGCATCAATTCTTCTTCAATCTTCCTTTTTCACTGTCCAGCTTTTACATGCATGTGAGATGACTGAAAATCGCATGATTAGGTTCGGATGCACCTTAGTCTTCAAAATGACATCTTTGCTCTAACATTTCAAAAATTTTCAAGTATTTCAAAGTGCAGTGTAGTAAATTACTTTACATG
>NW_006935086.1:0-2985 GCF_000298275.1 Orycteropus afer afer
CACTGTGGTAAACTGTGATCAATGACATGAGACAAAGTATATGTGAACTGCTGTATGGAAAGTGAATTTGCTCTGTAAATCTTCTCCCAAATCAGAATAAATTAAAAAAAAAAAAAAAAAGAAAGAATCTGTTAAAGCAGTAGAGTAAGTAATCTTATGGTAGTTGACAATCTTTATAAGCTTGATACCAATGGCAGTAACCAAATAAAGAATTGAACAAGAGATTAGATTTGACTATGTGAAAACTAATTTGTATATAATAAGGAACATCATAAATAAACTTTAAACCAATGTTGTTGTGGGAAAAATATTAGCAACATATATGGTAGCTGAGGGTCTGTTATCTACAGTTTATACAGCTCTGACAGATTAATAAACAAAGTATGAATTCTCCAGAAGAAAAATAGGCCAAAGGTGGTGGTGGTTGTTGTTAGGTACCATCAAGTTGGCTCTGACTCATAGCAACCCTATGTACAATGGAACGAAACACTGTCCAGTCCTGTGCCAGCCTCACAATCCTTGCTATATTTGAACCCATTGTTGTAACCACCATGTCAGTCCATCTCATGGAGGGCCTTCCCCTTCTTCAGTGACCCTTCACTTTACCAAGCATGATGTCCTTGTCAAGAGAATGGTCCTTTCTGACAACATGACCAAAGTAGGTGAGAGGAAGTCTGGTCATTCTGCTTCCAAGGAGCATTCCAGCTGCACTTCTTCCAGGACAGATTTGTTGTTTCTTTTGGCTATCCATGGTACTTTAAGTATTCTTCACCAACACCGCAACTCAGAAGCATCAACTCTTCTTTAGTCTTCCTTCTTCATTGTCCAGCTCTCACATGCATATGAGACAGTTGAAAATACTGTGGCTTGGGCTAGGCACACCTTAGTCTTCAAGGAGACATCTTTGCTCTTCAGCACTTGAAAGAGGTCTTTTGCAGCGTATTTGCCAAGTGCAATATGTCATCTGATGTTTTGACTGCTGCTTCCATTAGTGTTGATTGTAGAACCAAATAATATGAAGTTTTTGACAACTTTAATCTTTTCTCTATTTATCATGATGCTGCTTATAGGTCCAGTTGTGAGGATTTTCATTTTCTTTATGTTGAGATGTAATCCATACTGCAGACTGAAGTCTTTAATCTTCATCAGCAAGTGCTTCTTCCTTCAGTACTATTGGTTCTTGATCATATGCCTCACTTTCAGGAAGCAAAGTTGTGTTATCTGCAGGTTGTTAATGATTCTTCCTTTAATCCTGATGCCACGTTCTTCGTATATATAGTCCAGCTTCTTGGATTATTTGCTCAGCATAGAGGTTGAATAAGTAGGGTGAAAGGATACAACCCTGATACTCCGTTTTTGATTTTAAACCATGCAGTATCCCCTTGTGTTCAAATGACAGCCTCCTGGTCTATGTACAGGTTCCTGATGAACACAGTCAAGAGTTCTGGAATTCCCATTCTTCTCAATGTTATCCACAGTTTGTTATGATCCACACCATTGAAAGTTTTTGCGTAGTCAATGTGGTAGTTAGGTTGTATGTAAACTCGGCTGGGCCTGGTTGAGTGGCTTGGCAGTGGATGTAGTTATTCCCCATGGTGTGATTGGTAATTAAGTCCATGGTGGAATCTCTGGGGACATCTGAGCAGCTGCTTTAGGGATGTGGTCTGCTTCCAGTATATAAGCAGCACCTTTGAGGAAGATCTTTAGCTTTTTGGCACTCTTGAACCCTGTATGTAGCCAAGTTGTTGTTCAATAGCCTGCCATGCCCTGCCAAATTTTGGACTTCTTCTGGGTTTGAATTAATGGCCTGCCATATTGTTTGGTAACATTGGGACTGTGCCTTTTACTTGTTGATCTTGAATTTATCAGCCTCAGCAGCCAGCCGCTGCCTGACTGAAGAAAAGCCTCCAGCTTCACTGGGCCAGAAGCAGGAGGCAGAGCTGAAGTCCAAGGTTGAGGGGCTTTCACCCAGCCCCCAGAGCCTGGCACTTTGAACTCAGACTTCAAGCCTCCAAAATTCTAAGAGAATAAACTCTTGTTTGTTTGAGCCATGCTATTTGTGGTCTATTCCTAGGTAAGCGAAAGAGTCAATAAAATACAAGTAAACATCTTTCTGGTATTCTTTGCTTTAAACCAAGATCCATCTGACATCAGCAATGATATCCCTCATTTCACATCCTCTTCTGAATCCAGCTTGCACTTCTCTGTCAATATGCGGCTGCGACCATTTCTGAATTATCTTCAGCAAGATTTTACTTGGGTGTGATATCAATGACATTGTTCAATAATTTCCACATTCTGTGGGATTACCTTTCTTTGGAATGGGTACAAATATGGAATCCTGCAGTCAGTTGGCCAGGTAGCTGTCTTCCACATTTCTTGGCATAGACAAGTGAGTGCCTCCAATGCAGCATCTGTTTGTTGAAATACCTCAGTGGGTCTTCTGTAAATTCCTGGAGCCTTGTTCTTTGCAAGTCCTCCAGTGCAGCTTTGACTTCTTCCTTCAGTACTATTGGTTCTTGATCATATGCCATCTCCTGAAATGGATGAACATCCACCAATTCTTTTTGGTACAGTGGCTCTGTGTATTTCTTCCATCTTCTTTTTTTGCACTATCTTTATGGTTTTTAATATATTTGAGCCCATTGGTATGGCCACTGTGTCAGTTCCATCTCACTGAGTGTTTTCCTTGTTTTCACTGACCCTCTGCCCGACCCAACATGATGTCTTTTTTGAGAAATTCTCCTTTTCCTGATGATGCATTCTAAGAAAGCAAAATGAACTTTAGCCATCCTTGTGTCTAAGGAGCATTCTGGTTGTATTTCTTCTAAAGAAGATTTGTTTTTTCTTCTGGCTGTTCCCTAACAGCACAATCTATCTATCTATTTGTTTATTTATTGGCATTTAACTTCAATTTATATTTCTCCTAGATAAATTATTAAAGTTGGCCTTGAGTAATCATTTTTTTAAAATTTTGATTGGGGT
>NW_006935087.1:0-848 GCF_000298275.1 Orycteropus afer afer
TATACATAAGGTCACTATGAGTCTGAGCAAATTCAATGGCATCTAACAACTTAACAAGTTCAAGTTGAAGCTGAAGAAAGTTATAACGAGTCCAGGAGAGGCAAAATGGCAAAATGCAACCTTGATTATATCTCACCTGAATTTAGAGACCATCTGAAGGATAGATTTGATGCATTTAATGCTAGTGACTGAGGATTAGACGAGTTGTAGGATGACATCAAAAACATTATGTAGAAAAGAAAAGAAAAAAACAGGGACATTTAGAAGCAATCAGCCCTAGGACACGATGACCCTGGATACCAGGAGAACTAGATGACACCTGGCTACCAATGCCAACCACTCAGGAAAGGATCAAATCTGGAGATCCTGGATAGAGTAGGAGGGAAAACGTGGGACAGAATCCAAAAACTCAATAACGACCAGAATTACTGGTCATATGAAATCTGGTGAGACTCCCAATACTATGGCCCTGTAATACATTCTGCACCTGGAATAAAACGCACCCCCAGGGGCTGGCTTTCAGCCCAATAGTTAACAAGATGTACACGCAGACCACTCAACCCAGGATGCTGCACCCACTAACTCTATGGTAATACATCCCTTAGAGCAATAGACTACGGGGCACCAGAGGGGCAACATTCACATGGAAGAAATGCAGGACAAACAGGAGTGCATAAATATGAGGGGAACAGGAGGAGGGTTACAGGGTAGGGAGAGGAGGAGACTGGGTTAGGATTGAACATGGCAAATGGGGAATGAAACTAAATGTACGCATTATGTTGAATATAAAACAAGTTCTTAAAATAAAAATAAATAAATAAATAAATAAATAAGAACATCATGCATTA
>NW_006935087.1:2133-3049 GCF_000298275.1 Orycteropus afer afer
TATGAAGAAGAATGGGGCATTAGGATTGGAAGAAGACTCATTAGCAGCCTGCAATATGCAGGTGACACAACCTTGCTTGCTGATAGTGAAGAGAACTTGAGCACTTACTGATGAAAATCAAAGACTAAAGTTTACAGTATGGATTACACCTCAACATAAAGAAAACAAAAATCCTCATACCTGGACAAATAAGTAATATCATGATAAATGGAGAAAAGACTGAAGCTGTCAGGAATTTCATTTTCCTTGGATTCATAATCACCACCCATGGGAGCATCAGTAAAGAAATCAAATGACTTATTGCTTTGGGCAAATCTGCTGCAAAAGATCTCCTTAAAGCATTATAGAGCGAAGACGTCACTGTGAAGACCAAGGTGTCTCTAACCCAAGCCATGATATTTTCAATAACCTCATATGCATGTGAAAGCTGGACAATGAATAAGGAAGACCAAAGAAGAATTGATGCATTTGAATTATGGTGTTGGCAAAGGATACTGAAAATACTATGGACTGTAAGAAGAATTAATCAATCTGTCTTGGAAGAAGTACAGCCAGAATGCTCCTTAGAAGTGAAAATGGCCAAATTTCATCTCATCTACTTTGCTCATGTTGTCAGAAGGGACCAGTCCCTGTGAAGAGTATCATGCCTGAGAAATTAGAGGGTCAGCAAAAAAGGGCAAGGTCCTCAACGGGATGGATTGACACAGTGGCTGCCATGATGGGCTCAAGTATAGAAAAAGATTGTGAGGATGGTGTAGGCCAGGCAATGTTTCATTCTGTTGTTCTGAAGAAGCCAATGCAATGGCACCTAACAACAACAACATATGTGTGTGTGTGTGTGTGTGTGTGTGTGTGTGTTTACTTATATGGGAGCTCTAGTAACATAGTGCCTAAGGTACTTGACTGCTAACCAGAA
>NW_006935088.1:0-1013 GCF_000298275.1 Orycteropus afer afer
GCGACCCCATGCACAGCAGAACGAAACACTGCCTGATCCTGCACCAGCTCCACGATCCCTGCTATACTTGAGCCCATCATCGCAGCCACTGTGTCTATCCATCTCGTTGAAGGCCCCCCCCTCTTTCGTCGACCCTCCACCCTACCAAGTATGACATCCTTCTTTAAGGAATGGTCGCTAGCAGTGCTTTTACGATTAATTAAATTGGAGAACCAAAACAAAATTGATGAGTACCAATTTAGGAAGCCCATTCTTATGATTTTGTCTCTCTAAAACCACTCCCGGTACCAAATTGTGTTAGGCTGGGTTCTCTAGAGAAGCAAAACCAGTAAAGCTTATATATACACATAGAAAAAGAGAAAGTTATCTTAGGAAAATGGCTCACACATTTCTAGAAGCTGACAAGTCCCAAGTTCTTGGATCAAATGTCAAGCTGGAAGCTTTTCCCAACTCATGAAGCTGCAGAGGCTGACGAGCTCAAGGTTGACAGGCAGTATACAGGCTGTTGACTCCAATGAATGACGAATCCAAGATCTCCAGGCTGAATGGTGGATTGTTCGCTCACGGGCAGTTGTAGGCAGCACAACAGGATCTCAATCCACAGAAGTGTCCCTTTTCCGAGGATGTCCATAAATATATTGGAAGCAGGCCACACTCCTAGGGAAACTTCCTTTCAACAGATTGGCTGCTCAAAACATATACATCCGATCCCATCATGGGAATAACCCACATCACAATTGCTTACCACACAGAATTGTGGTCCAGCCAAGTTGGTACACAGCTCTAACTATCACATCCAGCTTCTTAGATTATTTGCTCAGCATACAGATTGGATAAGTATGGTGAAAAGATACAACCCTGATGTACACTCTTTCTGATTTTAAACCATGCAGTGTCCCCTTGTTCTGTTTGAATGACGGTCTCCTTCCTGGTTTATGTGCAGGTTCTTCATGAGCACAATTAAGTGTTCTGGAATTCCCATTTGTGTTAGATTGGGTTCTCTAGAGAAACAC
>NW_006935088.1:2163-2933 GCF_000298275.1 Orycteropus afer afer
GTGTAGCTAGGACCAACCAACCAGCTTCCCTATACTCCTCATTCTGACAAAATTGCAGAAAAATATCAAATATCTGATCACCCAGAGCGTCACTTTTCACACGTACGTGACCTATTGGTGGTGCTATTTTGCGTATTAGTTTTGCCACCTCACGCCACGGATTAGTAGGGCTCTCTCCTTAATTTGTTATGATCCGCATATTTGAATCCTTTTGCCTAGTCAACAAAACACAAGTAAGCATCTTTCTGATAATCTTTGCTTTCAGCTAAGATCCGTTAACATCAGCAATGATACCTCTCATTCCACATCCCCTTCTGAATCCAGCTTGCATTTCCAGAAGTTCACTGTCATAATATTGCTGCAACCATTTTTTAAATTATTTTCAGCAAGATTTTACTTGTGTGTGATATGAATGATATTGTTTGATAATTTCCACATTCTGTGGGATCACCTTTCTTTGGAATGGGTACAAACACGGATCTCTTCCAGTCAGTTGGCCAGGGAGCTGTCTTCCAAATCTCTTGGCATAACCGAGTGAGTGCTTCCAGTGGGGCATCCATTTGTTGAAACATCTCAATGGGTATTCCACCAATTCCTGGAGCCTTGTTCTTCGCCAATTCCTTCAGTGCAGCTTTGACTTCTTCCTTTAATACCATTGGTTCTTCTTTTTCTTTCTTTTTTTTTTTTAATTGTGATTTGGGTGAAGATTTACAGAGCAAATTCACTTTGCATACAGCAGTTCACATATACTTTGTCTCATGTCATTGACC
>NW_006935089.1:0-1220 GCF_000298275.1 Orycteropus afer afer
TATCCAACACTCGTCTGTCAGTTTGTTGCACTGTGGTGACTTGCTGTGAGGCTGGAAGCTATGTCACTGATATTTCAAATACCAGCAGCTATACCCGTGGTGGACAGATTCCAAGGAGGATTCCAGACTAAGATTGGGAAGAAGGATGGGGCCATCCACTTCTGAAAAAATTGGCCACTGAAAACCTTATGAATAGTAGTAAAACGCTGTCTGATAGATTACTGGAAATTTTATGAACAGCCGTGAAACATTTTCTGGTATAGTGCTCGAAGACGAGTCCCTCAGGTACTCTGTGTAAGCAGTGGCTACAGTGACGGGCTCAAGCACACCAAGATTGGGAGGATGGCACAGAATTGGGCAGCATTTCATTTTGTGGTATATAGGGTCCCTATGTGTCAGAGCCTACTTGACGGCACCTAACAACAACAACCACAACAACTAATCTTTATAATATTGTTATAACGTTTGTTTCACTTGACACTGCCAACTACGCCTTTCTTCTCATTATTTTCTAGAAACATTTCTTGTATGATATTCACACCACCAGCCACTCCTAGGAAGGAAGATGGGGCATTCTACTTCCGTAGTGATACTGCCTTGGAAACCCAAGGAGGGGTCACTATGAGTCGGGTCCGACTCGACAGCACATAACAACAACAACAACATTCACACTTGGTTTTTATTTTGCTTTTCTGCCTCTTTAAAGATAATCTCTTCCCCGACTCATCTTTGTAATGTTGATATTATTCAAACTTCTCCAGTTTCTCTCCTCTACTTTTCTATATTCCTCTACTTCATGAATGTTCCACTATATCCAGTGAATTCCATTTAGCATTTAATATTTAAAGATTAAAAATTCAGACCAGGTGTCTGGATTTTAGACATCTACATTTAGAAGTTTCACTGTCCTCTCAAATGGAATATATTCATAATGGAATTTCATATCCGCATCACTCTTACTCCTTATTTCACTCCTTCTTTGCTATACTAAAATCCAAAGTCAGCATTTATAATCCTATATTAACAATCAGGAGAGCCTGGGTGGACAGAGGGGTAATGCTCTGGAATGCTACCCAAAAAGTTAGAAGTTCAAGGGCAGCCAGCAAC
The DNA here is from genome assembly GCF_000298275.1 of Orycteropus afer afer. Lineage (NCBI taxonomy): Eukaryota > Metazoa > Chordata > Mammalia > Tubulidentata > Orycteropodidae > Orycteropus > Orycteropus afer. Next base: position 1,108 of record NW_006935089.1, read on the forward strand.
ACCTGGAAAGAAAGACCTAGCAATCTGCTTCCAAAAATCAGTCACTGAAAACCTCAGTGGAGGATGGTTCTACTCTGACACACGTGGGGTTGCTGAGTCAGAATATACTTCAC
>NW_006935089.1:2335-3018 GCF_000298275.1 Orycteropus afer afer
AAATGTGGTTCAGTGAGGGCAAATCACTTCGACTGATAGTGACACCATGTGACAGCATAGAACTGGCCCATAGGGTTTTCTTGGATGTAATCTTTATGGAAAAGAGCTCTGGTGTTATAGTGGTTTAATAAACTCTTGGCAGCTAACCAAAAAGTTGTGTTTGAATCCACCAGTGATTCTCAGGAGAAGATATAACAATCTACTTCTGTAAATATTACAGCTTCAGAAGCCTTATGGAGGAATTCCACTCTGTCCTATTGGGTCATTATGAGTAGAAACTGAGACTCGTTGGAACTGGTTTGGTTGGATTTGTTTTAATCTTTATGGAAGCAAACCTCCAGGTGTTTCTCTCACTGAGCCCCTTCGTGAGTTTGAATCATTAACCTTTTGGTTAGCAGCCCAGCTCTTAACCATTTGTACCACCAGGACTCTTTAACCAAAGATCCCATTGCTGCTGAGTCAGTTCTGAGCCCTGGTGGTTCAGTTGTTAAATGCTCATCTGCTAACCAAAAAGTCAGTGGTGGAACCCACCAGCTGCTCCCTTTGAGAAAGGTGTGGCAGTCTTCTTCCCTCAAGATTACAGCCTTGAATACTCTTTGGGGAAGTTCTACTTTGTCCTACAGTGTTGCTATGATGAATCAAAGATTAAAAGACTCTTCAATTCTGGATTTGGACCAACAGCT
>NW_006935090.1:0-2964 GCF_000298275.1 Orycteropus afer afer
CTAGGTCCCAAGCCCCCTAGAGCAAAGAAAGGGAGGGAGCAAGAGAGGCCGGGGACCTGTGGAACAGCAGGATATCCAGGAAAAAAGGGTGGGAAGCAACGTTAGGCCCCAAGTCCCCTAGAGCCAGGAAAGGGAGAGAGCTGACAGGGACCAAAAAAGGGGCAGGTTCCAAGTAAGAATTAGATAATGGCCATGTGCAGAGGTTTCGAACAGCTAAGGGAAACAAACTTGTCTGTCAATTTGCCCTCCTGTGGGGCTTGTACATTGCTGTGAAGCTTGAGGCTCTGCCACTGGTGTTTCAGATGCCAGCAGAGTTGCAAATGGTGCACAAGTTTCAGTGAAGCTTACAGACTAAGTCAGACTAAGAAGGAGGAGGCCATCAACTTCTCAAAACTTGGCCAGGGAAAACCTTATGAATAGCAGAGAAACACTGTCTGATACATTACTGGGCAACTTTATGAATAGCTCAGAAACATTGTCCGACACAGTGCAAGAAGACAAGCCCTTTGGGTTGGAAGGCACTCAAAATAGGACTGGGAAAGAGGTACCTCATCAGAGTAGAACCAACCTTAATGATATGAATTAAGTAAGTCTTTCAGGACCTCCATGTGCTGACACAGCATGACTCAAATTGAGGAGAAACAGCTGCAAACATTCATTAATAATCATAACATGGAATATACAAAGTATGAATCTAGAAAAATTGGAAGGTGTAAAAAATGAAAGGGAATGCATAAACATTGATATACTAGGTATTAGTGAGCTGAAATGGACCAGTTTTGGTTGTTTTGAATCAGACAACCGTATGATCTACTATGCCAGGAACGACAGTTTAAAGAGGAATGGCGTGGCATTCATCATCACAAAGAATGTTTTAAGATCTGTCCTGAAGTATAATCCTGTCAGTGATAAGATAATATCCGTATGTCTACAAGAAAGACCCCCATTAATGCCATTATTATTCAAATTTACACACCAACCACCAAAGCCAAAGATGAGGAAATTGAAGGTTGTTTTCAGCTTCTGCAGTCTGAAATTGATGAACATGCAATCAAGATGCATTGCTCATCACTGGTGACTGGAATGCAAAAGTTGGAAACAGACTTCCAGTAAGATGGAGGAATAGGCAGACAAGCGACAGAGACCTTCTTCAACACAGAAAAGAAAAACCAATTGACAGAGATACAGAAGATAATCCTGGAGCCCTGAGCTTTGAAAGGAACTATACAGAAGTTGATTAGGCACCAACTAAGGGAAAAACCTGACCAAAAACAGTGAGTACAGAGATAGTCGGAACTGCAGACTGTCAGCTACTGTGAAGGGACAAACAGCCTGAATATTTCCAAGTGGTATTGGGACCTGAGAATTGACTGAAAGATCAACCTTGGTTACCAAAGGCTGCAAGAATGACTGCACTGGTGGTCTATGACTAGGAAGGGAAAGAGCAAGGAGGGAGACAACCTGAGCTGTGGACTTTCTGCTGTCCAGAGGGTGCAGCCATTTTGATTGTTTACACATGGCAGCCATTTTGGATATTTAAAGTGACCGAGGGTGCAGCCATTTTGAATCTTTACTAGTGGCAACCATTTTGGATTTAAAAGTGACAGCATTATCATTCAGATTCCAAGGACCTAAGAATAGGCTCTGTTTGCCAAGGTCAGCAGGATCATACGAGAGGCTGACAACAGAAAAGGAGACAGGTGATGAGTGTATAAGTGCTGTCAACTCACACATCATCTGTATAATCATCTGTATAATCAGGAGCACAATATCCTGCTTTCATAGATAATGTACAAACAAAACAAAGAAAATGAAAATCATAAGCAAGTAACTCCAACATATAGTCACCAATTAAATACAAACACAAAAACATCACAATGCCTCAGAGAAAACAGAGTATCACAGTCCACACAAAGAAGTAAGATAAAGCAGGAGAAACAAGGGACCAGGATACAGACCCAAAACACATCCCTGAGGAAGATGCAACATTGGAACTCCCTGATAAAGAATTCAAAAGAATTACATTTAGGTATCTTCAACAAACTGAGAGACAGATCAAGAAAAACACAGAGAAAACCCTAGAAAAAATTTGAAAGACAATACAAGAAAAAAAAAGACAAAATAACAGAAAAATTCAACATGATACAAAATCTACACACAGGAATTCAAAAGATTAATACTAAATTTTCAGAGATAGATAAGACATTGAATTGGCAAAAGAGCAGAATTGAATCAGTGGAAGACAGAATTAGGGAGAATGAAAACAAATACCTGAATGCATTTTTGGAAAGGGATGAATCAGAAAAAAGATCAAAACAAAATGAAGAAAGCTTAAGGTTCATGTGGGATACCATCAAAAGGAATAACCTACATGTAATTGGAATTCCAGAACAGGAAGAGAAAAATAAATCACAGAGAAAATTGTCGAAGATTTGTTGGAAGTGAATTTTCCTGGTATGATGAAAGATGAGAATATATCCATTCAGGAAGTCCAATGAACTCCAAACAGGACAGACTCAAAAAGAAAATCACCAAGACATGTCATCTTCAAACTTACCAAAACCAATGACAGAGAAAGAATCATAAGAGCAGCATGGAAAAAAACAAAAAGTTACCTACAAGGGGCAACCAATAAGACTAAGCTCGGATTTCTTGACAGAAACCACGCAGGTGAGAAGACAATGGGATGGTATATATAAAATACTGAAAGAGAAAAATTTCCAAGGAAGAATTAGGTACCCAGCAAAACTGTACCTCAAATATGATAGTAAAATTAGGACATTTCCAGAGAAGCAGAAATTAAAGGAAATTGTTAAAACCACACCAACCTTACAAGAGATGCTAAAGGGAGCCTTTTGGACAGAGAAGCAACAACAGCCAACAATAACTGACCATTAACACACATGATGATATAACCCAGAAACCAACCAAGCTATGGAAGTATCCAAAGTAAAAAAGCCTGCA
>NW_006935091.1:0-711 GCF_000298275.1 Orycteropus afer afer
GACTCGACGGCACTTAACAACAACAGCATGCCAATTGTGCTTTATGTCCCCTGCAATTATGGTCCTGTGCCCACAGGTTCCACTACTCAGTCCATCTGGGTAGCTGGCTGTGACCAAGCAGTGACTACAGCTTTGCCCCTTGTCAGCTATACTATAAACCTGGGAATTCTGATCATTCACATAAACTTACAGGACCATTTTCTGCCAACCTTATACATATTCTTGGATACACTCCCCACTTCATAGACATACCTAATTGTTCAGCCTGTCCACCCATCTGTCCACCCATATGCCCATGTTTGACTTCACTGACAACACAGTACTGTATTTGCATAAGGGTTCATCTTTGTTGTCTGTACCTTCCACATACCTGTCTATGCATTTCTCTTCCTCAATGACACTATATTGATCACTCACACTTGGTACATTGCCCTTTTCTTCACCCAAATCAATACTTACATCTATATATCTAACAGTGTTCCCTCCCCTCCCTTCCAACCCCTGGTAACCAACAAAGAAATTTCCTTCCATAGATAAAACTTTGCTAGACTTTTACAATAACGGACTAATACAATATTTGTCCTTTTGTGATTGACTTATTTCACTCAGCATAATGTCCTCCAAGTTCATCCAAGTTGTGCTATGTTTTCCAGATTCTACATTATTCTTTAGCATTGCATAGTATTCCATTGTGTGTATGTACCATAGTTT
>NW_006935091.1:811-1369 GCF_000298275.1 Orycteropus afer afer
CAGTGTATGAGAGTCCCAATCTCTCCACATCCTCGCCAGCATTTGTTATTTTCTGTCTTGTTGAACTTCACTACTAGTGCTGGAGCAAGATGGTACCTCCTTCTTGTTTTGATTTGCATCTCTCTAATAGCTAATGATCATGAGCATTCCTTCATATGTTTGTTGGCTGCTTGAATATCTTCCTTGGTGAAGTGTCTCTTCATGTCTCTGCCTATTTTTTAATTGGATTGTTTGCCTATTTGTTATTGAGGTGTTGGAGTTTTCTATAAATTCTAGAGATAAGTCCCTTGTCAGATATGTCATTACCAAATATATTTTTCCAATCTGTAGGTTCTCTTTTGACTCTTGAAGAAGTCTTTGGAAGCACACAAAAATTTAATCTTTACAAGATCCCAATAATCTAGTTTCTCTTCTGCTGTTGGTGCATTTTGAGTTATGCTTGATAGTCTATTTATGCCATATATATTAGGGCCCCTAAACTTGCCCCAAGTTTTTCCTTGAGGAACTCTAGTTTTAGGTTTCACATTTAAGTCTTTGTTCCATGTGGAGTTCATTTTC
>NW_006935091.1:2229-2834 GCF_000298275.1 Orycteropus afer afer
ATATGATCATGTAGTTCTTCTCCTTTGTTTTATTTATGTGGTGGATGACATTGATTGTTTTTCTAATGTTGAACCATCCTTGCATACGTGATATGAACCCCACTTGGTCATAAGGAATGATTTTCTTGATATGTTGTTGTAGTCTATTGGCTAAGATTTTGTTGAAGATTTTTGCATCTATATTCATGAGGAATATTGGTCTATAGTTTTCCTTTTGAGTGATGTCTTTGCCTGGGTTTGGTATCAAGGTTATGCTTGTTTCATAAAATGAGTTAGGAAGGATTCCATCCTTTTCTATGTTTTGGAATAGTTTGAATAGGATTGGTATCTATTCTTCTCTCAATGTTTGGTAGAATTCTCCAGCGAAACCATCTGGGCCAGGACTTATTTTAGTTGGTAATTTTTTGATGATGTGTTCAATTTCTTCTTTTGTGATGGGCCTGTTTAACTTTTCCACATCAGTCTGTGTTAGTTTAGGAAAGTGGTGTGTTTCTAGGAATCTGTCCATTTCTTCCAGATTTCTAAATTTGTTGGGGTCTAGTTCTTCGTTGTATCCTGATATCCTTTTATTTCAGTTGGTTCTGTTGTTATGTCACACATTTCTT
>NW_006935092.1:0-1246 GCF_000298275.1 Orycteropus afer afer
GAACTGAGCCTCTGGAAGCTTTCAAATTCTTACATAGATAGGTTTTTAAGTAACTATGTATCTTAGTTTCTTAGTGTTGCTGTAACAGGAATACCACAAATGAGTGGCTTTAATGAACAAAAATTTATTTTCTCACAATTAGGAAGCTGGAAGTCCAAATTCAGGGCAGCAGCTCTAGGAGAAGGTTCTCTCTCTCTGTCTGCTCTGGGGGAAAATGCTTGTCTCAGCTTCTGTAGCCTGGCCATCCTTGGAGTTCTGTGGCTTGTAGACTGATCTGCCTCCTGTAGATCATGTCAGTCTTCTCCTTGTGTCTGCCTGCTGTGCCTAATCTGTTCTTTTATATCTCAACAGTGATTGGTTGATTACACACACTATATTGATATGCTCTCATTAACATAACAAAGAAAAATCTATTCCCAAATGGGATTACATCCACAGGTATAAGGATTAGAATTTGCAACCCACATTTTTGGGGAACACAATTCAATCCATAACACCAGGGTTGAAAGCAAATAAATAAAACCAGAATAGCTGTGCACATTTTTAGCTCTTCTTAAAATTATACATTGAAGGGTAAATACCCACATTACCTGTTGTTGTTGTTATGTGCCGTCGAGTCGGCCCCGACTCATAGCGACCCCTCTTTGGGTTTTCGAGGCAGTATCACTACGGAAGTAGGATTGCCCAACCTTCCTTCCGAGGAGTGGCTGGTGGGTTTGAACCGCCAGCCGTCTGGTTAGCAGGCAAGTGTCTTAGCCACTATGCTACCAGAGCTCCATCAAGTCAGCTCCAACTCACAGCGACTCTATATACAACAGGACGAAACACTGCCCAGTTCTGTGCACTCCTCAGAATCCTTGCCTATCATGGCAGCCATTGTATCAACTCATCTCATTGAGGGTCTTCCCCTTTTTCGCTGACCCTCTACTTTCCAACATGATATACTTCTCCAGGGACCAGTCCCTTCTAACAACATGACCGAAGTAGGTGAGACAAAGTCTGGCCATTCTCTCTTCCAAGGAGCACTCTGGCTTCATTTCAGTATTTTTTTCCAATACCACGATTCAAATGCATCAATTCTTCTTTGGTCTTCCTTACTCATTGTCCAACTTTCACACACATATGAGGTGATTAAAAATACCCTGGCTTGGGTTGTTGTTGTTGTTGTTGTTTGCCGTCGAGTTGGCCCTGACTCATAGCGACCCCTCCTTGGGTTTCCGAGGCAGTATCACTACGGAAGTAGGAT
>NW_006935093.1:0-1462 GCF_000298275.1 Orycteropus afer afer
CTTGTAGACCCAGGGGAAGGTTGATGCCAAGACACATGGATATTTCCAAGGAATGTCAGGCTCACAGATGTTGAAAAGAGACAAGGACTTACCTTCAGAGCTGACACAGAGAGAAAGCCTTCTCCTAGAGCTGGCATCCTGAAATTGGACTTCTACCTCCTAAACCGTGAGAGAATAAATTTCTATTTGTTACAGCTATCCACTTTTGGTATTTCTGTAATAGCAGCAGTAGATAACTAACACATGCACCTCAGTCCTCAAAGTGACATGTTTGCTTTTGAACACTTTATTGTTGTTGTTGTTATTTGCCATCGAGTCAGACCCGACTCATAGTGACCCCTCCTTGGGTTTCGGAGGCAGTATCACTACAGAAGTAGATTGCCCAACCTGCCTTCTGAGGAGTGGCTGGTGGATTTGAACCGCCAGCCTTCTGGCTAGCAGTCAAGTGCCTTAGGCACTACGCTACCACTTTAAAGAGGTCTGTTGTGACAGATTTGCCCACAGTAATCATTTGATGGTTTGATTGCTGCTTTCATGGACATTGATTTTGGATCCAAGTAAAATGAAATCCTTGACAACTTCAATATTTTCTCCATTTATTGTGATTTTGCTTATTGGTCCAGTTCTGAAGATTGCGAGGTCCCTTCTTCCTGGTCTCTCTCAGTCTGGAAGCTCCACTGAAACCTGTCCACCAGGGGTGATCCTGCTGGGATTTGAAATGCTGGTGGCATAGTTTCCAGCCTCACAGCAACATGTAAGCCACCACGGTCTCACAAACTGACAGAGAAGTGGAGGAAATGATAAATACATCTATTGATACTAATGTGTGTTCTACCTAAAATCATCTCATGTACTACGAGTGGTACTCACACCACACTTTGGGAAATACTGCTCAAGTTAGTTATAAATAATTGTCTTTCAGGATGGGAAAAGAAACCAGTGATGAAGGGGTTTGCAGTTAAACACACGCAGGACTTTGGGTTCGGGCTGCCACAGATGGTGCCTATCTGAGTAAAGGTGTTTAATTGCCTCCCCATTTCAAGTGCTCATTGAAGTGACCAAAAGTCAGTAATGGGGAAAAACCTAGAGAATCAAGAAGGGTACCATCAGTATACCAGAAACTTGGAAGGATTTCTGAAAGATATAACAAAGGCCAGACAGAGAGAAGTTTCAGCAACCTGAGTTTCAACTCAGGCTAAGGATGAGCTTGTCTAGCAGGGACTGGAGGCTCTGTAGGGTATGTCAGGGGACTCTGCATTCGGAAAGAATCTCTGTCCTAGTAGGGACACCAGGGAGCACACTGTTTGTAGAAGAGACCCTAGAATGCCGTCAGGCCACAGTGCACTGCTGCAGCCACCACTTATCTCAGAGCTGTGCTGAGGGAAGCGAGGCACTGCCTCAGCTGGCTTCAAGCAAGGCTGGGTGTGCTGCTTCCCGAAGGGACACAGCTAGTGAACAGATG
>NW_006935093.1:1912-2961 GCF_000298275.1 Orycteropus afer afer
AGGAGTGGATGGTGGGTTTGAACCGCCAGCTGTCTGGTTAGCAGGCAAGTGTCTTAGCCACTATGCTACCAGAGCTCCCTTATTACACTCATTACAGCTTGTAATTATTTAATTTTTTAGTTTTCTTTTTTAACCTGTCTTTTCCACTAGATTGTAAGTTCCATGTGAGCAAGGATCTTCCCTTACTTGTTCACTAATGTATCCCCAGCACCGAGAATATAGGTATTCAATAAATGTTTATTGGATGAGTAGGAGTTAGGAGAAAAAAAGTAAACAGGACACAATGGCTATTTTCAGACTGTAAAGATATGTAATATACATTGAAGATAAAACTTATGAATGAACATTTATGTGTAATACTGAAATATGTAAAACAAATAGTTTAAGAAATCCAAGTACAAAACCATCATAGTAAGAGATTTTAATATATATCTTGTAGTCCTTGACAGAAGAAATAAGGATATAGAGCATTTGAAGAATATACTTCAGTTTAATGTAACATTTGTGATAGCATTCCTTGTACACTACAGATGGAAAATACACATTCAGATGAAAATGGAAGACAGTCTCATTAAAAATGAGAAAGAGGTTCTAATCACAGATATAAAGGAGATTTAAAAATTGTAAATGAATCATCTTATGATTTCATCCTAATAATTATTTCGAAAGTGGACGATTTCCTAGGAGAATAAAAATTAACAATGTTGGTTTGTGGTCATGAAGAAATAGAAAAGTTGTTAAAGAACTAACCTCCTCCAAACATACAGACTCAGACTGTTTATAGATGAGTTTTTCCAAACCTTTAATGGATCAAATAATTCCTGTGCTATTTAAACTGTTTTAGTGTAGGAAAAAAAAAAAAAAAGACAAGAACCTTTGCAATTCATTTTCTGAAGCAGGTGTAACCCTCATGCCAAAACCTATAGATAAAGCACAAAAAAGAAAACTACAGATACACTTCACTTATGAATGTTTAGCCAAAAAAAATCCTACACAAAGCATTAACACTTATGAGATTCATTTCAGGAATACAAGAATATTTTCATAGT
>NW_006935094.1:0-780 GCF_000298275.1 Orycteropus afer afer
TGAGGACAAAAAGGGAAAATAGATAGTCATATGATGACCATTGCCCAAAAAAATGAAAGCATAACAGTTCTTCAGAACTAAATCACAAGTTTCATGTAAGTAGAAACTGTATCCATTTTTTAATTAGCACAGGGCCTGGAATATGGTATAAGCTTAAATATATATGTGTTGTCAGAATGAATAAATGATGTTTGAATGAATGGTGTGTGACTTAGCTCTTTTTTGTACCCCAAGCACTCATCATGCCATCCTGCTGTGAAAGTCAAAACATAATAATAATATCACAGCCTTCTTATTGTTACATCCAAACAACAAACTTAATTATTTTGCCATCTTTTTTGTATTATTGACTCCTCCCTCCAGAATGCTCTTTTCCCCTGGCTTCTAGAACATCATTCATTCTAAGATTCTGTCTCATCTTTCTGGTCACTTTTTGTCACTCTCCTTTGGAGCTCCTCTTTCTCTGTCTGTCCTTTGACTGTTGATTTCCCTCAGGTTTATATCCTCGTCTCACTTCCCTTTTTATTCCAAATATTTTCTCTGGGAGGTCTCATCCATTCCCATCTTTATTCTTTGATTCCCCTGTCACAAAACGTTTTTCTAATATTCAAAATGGCATATATAACTCTTTAGTGGATACTCTTACTTAGAAGTTCCACATGCATTTCAAATTCAACATATCTAAAATAGAACTCATTATCTTTTCTTCCTCCTGTGTTCCCTTGCTCAGTGAATGACACAAGTATGCAGCTGTGTGGTCCATGCTCCACCCTGTCCTTC
>NW_006935094.1:2475-3048 GCF_000298275.1 Orycteropus afer afer
TTCAAACCCACCAGCCACTCCTCGGAAGGAAGGTTGGGTAATCCAACTTCCGCAGTGATACTGCCTCGGAAACCCAAGGAGGGGTCGCTATGAGTCGGGGCCAACTCGGCGGCAAACAACAACATTAAGAAAAAAAATATCCTCACAACTGGTCCAATAAACAGTTTCACGATGGATGGAGAAAAGATTGAAGTTGTCAAGGACTTCATATTACTTGGTTGTACAGTCAACACCAATGGAAGCAGCAGACAAGACATTAGATGACGTATTGTATTGGGCAGATTTGTTGCAAAAGAACTCTTTCAAGTGATGAAGAGCAAAGATGTCTCATTGAAGACTAAGGCGCGCCTAACCCAAGCCATGGTATTTTCAATCACCTCTTATGCACGTGAGAGCTGGACAATGAATAAGGAAGAAGAAGAAGAGTTGATGTTTTTGAGTTGTGGTGTTGGAGAAGAATTCTAAGAATACCATGGACTGCTAAAAGGACTAACAAATCTGTCCTGGAAGAAGTGCAGCTGGTATGCTCCTTGGAAGCGAGAATGGCCAGACTTTGTCTCACCAACTTTGGTC
>NW_006935095.1:0-998 GCF_000298275.1 Orycteropus afer afer
GGAAGTAGATTGTCCAACCTTCCTTCCGAAAAGTGGCTGGGGGGTTTGAACCACCAGCCATCTGGTTAACAGTCAAGTGCCTTAGGCATTATGCTACCAGAGCTCCTGTTAATTCCAGTTATATGGACATAACTATACATAGAAATACAAATACGTATGTAGAAATATCATCTATATTTATTTAAATGTATTTCTATATTTTATATCTTTTTTTTCCCCCGTTTCCTTCTATTCTTTCCTTATTTCTTTTTTCTTCTTGCCCCATTCAATAGGAGGATATTCATTCTCCATTAGTCAGCCATATCTACTACCTCGACCACCTCACCCAATAGATGAGCACCACTGTCAGCTCCTACACCATTGGATTAATGACAGATTGTGGACAACACCTATTCATCCCAACTGCAGCTCCTTTTCATGTCAAACTTTCACCTGTGCCCATATTACACCAAGCTGGTGATAGCTATGGAGAGCCCCACTGCTGCCAACTTAAGAACCAAAGAAGCATGCCCGCCTCAGTTCTGTGGATATATTGAAACATAGTAAAATAAAAAGCCAGAGTGAAATAAACCAGTACACCAACAAATAAAAACAACAACTTCAAAATGTCTCGGAGACAACTGACAACTTCAATTCAAACAAATAGGACAAGATACCAGAATCAAGTGACAAAAATAAAGAACTAGAAAACTTCAGACGTGTAGCATTAGGAAAGTCAACCGCAAAGGAACTGTTTCAAGTGCTGAGGAGCAAGGATATCTCCTTGAGGACTAAGGTGCACCTGACAGAAGCCATGATATTTCCAATTGCCTCATATGCATGTGAGAGCTAGACAATGAATAAGGAAGACTGAAGAAGAGTTGATGCTTTTGAGTTGTGGTGCTGGCGAAGAATGCTGAAAGTACCATGGACTGCTAAAAGAACTAACAAATCTGTCCTGTAGGAAGTGCAGCCAGAATGCTCCTTGGAATCAAGAATGGCCAGACTTCGTCTCACCT
>NW_006935095.1:2198-2956 GCF_000298275.1 Orycteropus afer afer
GAAAACCTAAGAGTGCTATGAGATAATATCAATAGAAATAACATACACTGGACTGGAATTCCAGAACAAACACACACACAAAAAAAAAAAAAAAATGCAAAGAAAGTTATTGACTACTTACTGACAGAAAATTTCTCCAATATCATGAAAGACAAAGAGATATCTATCCAAGAAGTTTAATGAAACCCATGCAGAATAGACCCCAAGAGAAAGCCACCAGGACATATCATAATCAAACTTTCCAAAATCAGAGAAAAGAAAATCTTGAGAGCAGCTTGGGAAAAAAAGAAATGTTACCTAAAAAAGCAAACAATAAGACTAAGCTCAGATTTCTCAGCAGATACCATACAGGCAATAGGGCAATGGTTTTGCATATACAAATCCTTGAAGGAAAAAAAAAAAGAATTTGCAACCAAGAATTATATATCCAACCAAATTGTCCCTCAAATATGATGGTAAAATTAGGACATTCCCAGACAAAGAGAAATTTATGGAACTTGTAAAAACTAGACCAATCCTACAAGACATGCTAAAGGGAATCCTCCCAACAGAAAATCAAAAATGGAAGACAACTTAAGATTAAGACATGTGATACCACCACCTAGAAATGAACCCAGGAAGAGAATTCTCAAGTCTAAAATAAGTTTACAAAGCAGAAAATAGAGTACCAGAGTAAATCTGTAAAAACATACAAACTACAAAGCAAATACAGATTTTAAAAAATACAGGGAATAAATGGTATAATTACAAAATTTCCA
>NW_006935096.1:0-2982 GCF_000298275.1 Orycteropus afer afer
TGTGTGGATCATAACAAATTATGGATAACATTGAGAAGAATGGGAATTCCAGAACACTTAATTGTACTCATGAGGAACCTGTACATAGACCAGGAAGCTGTCATTCAAACAGAACAACAGGATACTGCATGGTTTACAATCAGGAAGGGAGTGTGTCAGGGTTGTATCCTTTCACCATATTTATTCAATCTGTATGCTGAGTAAATAATCTGAGAACCTGGACTATACGAAGAAAAATGTGGCATCAGGTTTGAAGAAAGTCTTATTCACAACCTGCGATACAGAGATGACACAACTTTGCTTGCTGAAAATGAGGATGACCTGAAGCACTTACTAATGAAGATTAAAGACTATAGTCTATAGTATGGATTACATCTCAATAAAAAGAAAACAAAAATCCTCACAAATGGACCAATAAGCAGCATCAGGATAGATGGAAAAAAGACTGAAATTGTCAAAGACTTCATATTACTTGGTTCTACAATCAATACTAATGGAAGCAGCAGTCAAGACATCAAAAGACTATTGCATTGGGCAAATCTACTGCAAAAGACCTCTTTCAAGTGCTGAAGAGCAAAGATACCTCCTTGAAGACTAAGACACACCTAACCCAAACCATGGTATTTTCAATCACCTTATTGCACGTGAGAGCTGGGTAATGAATAAGGAAGATCGAAGAAGAGTTGATGCTTTTGAGTTGTTTTGTTGGTAAAGAATGCTGAAAGTACCATGTACTGCTAAAAGAACTAACAAATCTATCCTGGACTAAGTGCAGCTGAATGCTCCTTGGAAGCAAGGATAGCCAGACTTAGTCTCACCTACTTTGGTCAGAAGCAAGGATAGCCAGACTTAGTCTCACCTACTTTGGTTGTCAGAAGGGACCATTCTCTGGAGAAGGATGTCATGCTTGGTAAAGTGGTGGGTCAATGAAAGAGGGGAAGGCCCTCAACGAGATGGATTGACATGGTGGCTGCAATGATGGGCTCAGGTATAGTAGGGATCATGAGGCTGGCACAGGAGCAGGCAGTGTTTCATTCTGTTATACATAAGGTCACTATGAGTTGGAGATGACTCAACGGCACGTAACAACAACAAACATTCTGAGCAAATAATTCAAGAAGCTGGACTATATGAAGAAGAATGCAGCATTGGGACTGGAGGAAGACTCATTAACTACCTGCAATATGCCTATGACACAACCTTGCTTAATGCAAGTGAAGAGGACTTAAAGCACTTACTGATATAGGTCAAAGACTACAACCGTCAGTATGGATTACACTTCAACATAAAGAAAACAAAAATCCTCACAAATGGACCAATAAGTGTCATCATGATAAACAGAGAAAAGTTTGAAGTTGTCAAACATTTCATTTTATGTGAGTGATTAACAAGGTGGCACTGAGGAAGAGGAAGACATAGACAGATATATGGGAGGTACAGACAACAAAGATGAACCCTTTTGCACATACAGTACTGCATTGTCAGTGAAGGCAAACATGGGTATATGGGCAGATAGATGGGTGGACAGGGTGAACTGTTAGGTATGTCTTTAAAGTGGGGAGTGTACCCAAGACCATGTATAGGGTTGGCAGACAAGGGTCCTATAAGTGTATTTGTATGATCTGAATTCCCAGGTATATAGTAGAGCTGACAAGGGAAAAAGTTGTAGTCACTTCTTGGTCACAGCCAGCTACCCAGAGAGACCAAGTAGTTGAACCTGTGGGCTCGGAGCCATAGCCACAAGGGACATCAACCTCAACTGGCATAACATACGACACAAAATATTGTTCCACCTCCTACTTTTGCTTGTGAGCGGCTATCTAGATGCAACAATGGTTCTCTCCTCATCTAGAGCAAAGAAGAATGAAGAAAACCAAAGACTCATGGAAAGAATTAGTCCAAATGACTGGTACGCCATGCAATTCTCAGCCTATACAACTATGAGACCAGAAGAAGTAGATGGTGCCCAGCTACCACTGTTAACCACTCAGAGGTGGATCTATGTAAGAGATCCTGGATAGAGAGGGAGAACAATGTGGAACAAAACTCAAAATTATTTGGGAAAAAAGGGGGGGAGACCAGGTTTGCTGGTCTGATAGAGCCTGGTGGAACCACTGAGAGTATGGCCCCTAGCTGCCCTTCGGGTCTCGAATTGAACCCATGCCTGTGGTTTCCAGCCAAACAAAAGACAGGCATGTGAGTTGAACATGTACCTAAGGTAGATACACTCCTTGGAGAGAACAATCATGGGAGAAAGAAGGGCTGTTTATGCACAAGGAGACAGCTCAGGGTGCAGGGGTACATGGAGGGATGGACTCAGGGAAGAGGTAACTATCAGGAGGAAGTGGGAGGGGAGCTGTTGCATTGGGGTAAATTATAGTCAATGTCATGAGACAAAGTGAAATTTGCTCTGTAAATTTTCACCCAGATCACAATTAAAAAAAAATCATTTTATTTAGATCCATAATCAACACCCATAGAAGCAACAAACAAGAAATCATGCAATGTATTGCACTGGGCAAAATTCTGCAAAGATCTCTTTAAAGTGTTAAAGAGCAAAGATGTCACTTTGAAGACTAAGGTGTGCCTGACCCAAGGCATGGTATTTTCAATCACTTCCATATGCATGTGAAAGCTGGACAATGAATAAGGAAGACCACAGAAGAATTGATGCGTTTGAGTTATGGTGTTAGTGAAGAATATTGGATATACTATGGACTACCACAAGAATATTCCACCTTTTGGTCCCCCAAAATCCATGTCTCTGCCACATGCCAAACTCTTTCACCCCCTCATATCATTCCCAATGTCTAAAACCAACTCCGAGTCCCAAATCTGTCCTGGGGTGAATCTAGAATACAAGTTGTCTGCTCCAGACTATAATAGTGGAACAAGCACAAGGTACACATTCCCGTTACAAATGGGAGAAACTGGGGAGGAAGAAGGGACAACAGTACCAAGCGAGTCAAAAAACCCAACAGA
>NW_006935097.1:0-506 GCF_000298275.1 Orycteropus afer afer
AGATATGTCATAGGCAAATATTTTCTCCCAATCTGTAAGTTCTCTTTTTATCCTTTTGACAAAATCTTTCGATGCACACAAGAATTTAATTTTTAAAAGGTCCCAGTTATCTAGCTTCTCTTCTATCTCCTGCACATTCTGGGTTATGCTTGACAGTCTATTTATACCATAAATTAGGGCTCCTAGATTTGCCCCTATTTTACCTTTGATTAAATTTTATAGTTTTGGGTTTTACATTTAAGTCTTTGATCCAGCCTGAGTTTGTTTTTGTGTATGGGGTGAGGTATGGGTCTTGTTTAATTTTTCTACAGGTGGATATCCAGTTCTGCCAGCACTATTTGCTAAAGAGGCTGTTTCTTCCCCCATTTAATGGGCTTTGAGCCTTTGTCAAAGATCAGTTGTCCACAGATGGACGGGTCTATATCCGGACTTTTGATTCTGTTCCACTGATCTGTCTATCATTGTACCAATACCATGCTGTTTTGACTACTCTGGCTATATAGTAG
>NW_006935097.1:2098-2954 GCF_000298275.1 Orycteropus afer afer
TGGGTCTTTTCAAATTTTTTGTTTTTGAATGGGATAATTTACGAAGGTCTTGTGATTCTAGAAACTTGTCCATCCCCTCTATGTTTTCAAATCTGTTGGAGTACAGTTTTTCATAATATTCTGTCAGTATCTTTTTTATTTCAGTTGGTTCTGTTGTGATGACACCATTTTTGTTTATAAGTCTCGTGATTTGGATTTTCTCTTTCTTTTCTTTTGTTAGGTCTGCCAATGGTTTATCAATTTTATTAATCTTTTAAAAGACCCAGCTTTTTGGGTTGTTGATTTTCTCTATGCTTTTTTTGTTTGTTTGTTTTGTTTTCTGTTTCATTTATTTCTGTTCTGATATTTATTATTTCCTTGCTCCTAGATACTATAGGATTCTTTTGTTGTTCTATTTCTAGTTGTTGGAGTTGATAAGTTACAGTGTTGTGTTTGTTTCTTTCCTCTTTTTTGATGTATGCATTTATTGCTATAATCTGTCCTCTGAGTACTGCTTTCACTGTGTCCCATAGGTTTTGGTAGGATATATCTTCATTCTCATTAGTTTCTAGGATTTTTTTTTTTTTTCAGTTTTTATCTGTTCTGTAACCCAATAGTTTTTAAGTAGTGAATTGTTCAGCTTCCATATGTTTGATGATTTTTCCTTGCTCTTCCTATTATTAATTTCTAGTTTTATAACATTGTGGTCCGAGAAGATGCTTTGCAGTATTTCAATGCTTTTGAATTTATTGAGGCTTGTTTTATGTGCTAGCATATGGTCTATTCCTGAGAAGGATCCATGTGCACTGGAAAAGAATGTGAATTGCGTTTTTGTTGGGTGAAGTGCTCTATATATGTCTATGAGTTCCAGTTGGTT
>NW_006935098.1:0-827 GCF_000298275.1 Orycteropus afer afer
AAACTGTTGTACATACGCACAATGGTGTGCAATCCTAAAGAATAATGTAGAATCTATAAAACACTGCATAACATGGATGAACTTGGAGGAAATTATGCTGAGTGAAATAAGTCAGTCACAGAAGGTCAAATAGTGTATGAGTCCACTATTGTAAAAAGTCAAGGAAAAGTTTATACATGGAAGGAAACATCCTTTGTTGGTTACCAGGAATGGGAGAAGAGGGGAGGAAAAATTCCTAGATAGGTTAGGGGAAAAAAAAAATATATACCAAAGATTATTAGATTATTAATGTATTAATGGTTACCAGGGGTACGAGGGAGGAGGAAGGGGGAAGCTTTCATTTGCAGGGCATTGAGTTTATGCTAATGGTGATGGAATATTTTGGAAACGGATAGCAATAATGTGGCACAACATGAAAAATGTCATCAATGTCCCTGAGCTGTAAATATGGAAGTTGTTATGTTGGCAAATATCTTGTGTATGTTTTCACAATAAAAGTAAAAAAGAAGAAGAAGAAACTATACGTATGGTCAATAAGCACATGAAAAGATGCTCAAAAACAGGTCATTAGGGAAATGCAAGTCTGAACCACAATGAGATGCCACTTCATACCTATGTAGGATGGCTATACTGAAAAACCTTCCTTCTGAGGAGTGGCTGGTAGGTGTGAACTGCCAGCCTTCTGGTTAGCAGTCAAGTGCCTTAGGCACTATGCCACCAGAGCTCCTTGGAAGGAAGATGGGGCAATCTACTTCTGTAGTGATACTGCCTCAGAAACCCAAGGAGGGTTCACTATGAGTCAAGTCCGACTCGACGGCACATAACAA
>NW_006935098.1:2127-2976 GCF_000298275.1 Orycteropus afer afer
ATTTTAAATCATGCAGGCAGTATTCTCTTGCTCTGTTGGAATAACTTCCTCTTGCTATATGTACAGGTTCATCATGAGCATAAGTAAGTGTTCTTGAGTTCCCATTCTTCACAGTGTTATCCATAATTTGTTACGATCCACACAGTAGAATGCCTTTGCATAGTTAATAAAATACAGGTAAACTTCTTTCTGCTGTGCCCTAGCAATTCCATTCCTACATGTGTACACAAAAACTTATATAAAAATGTGCATAGCAGCATTACTTAAAATAGCCAAAAACTAGAAACATCAATTTATGGATAAATAAAATAAGGTAAACCTCTACAGTGGCTATTCAGCCACAGAGAGAAATGAAGTACTGATTCATGGATGAACTTTGAGAACATTTAAGTGTAAGAATAAGCAGTTAGACACAAAAGAGCACATGCAGGTGTAGCATTCCATTGTACTTTGCTTTATTGCTCTTCACAGATGCTGCATTATTACAGATTGAAAGTTTGTGGCAACCCTGCATCAAGAAGCCTATTAGCATCATTTTTTCAACCACATGTACTGATTGTGTGTCTCTGTGCCTCATTTTCATGATCGTTCTAATAATATTTCACACTTTTTCATAATGTTATTGCACACTTAATAGACTGTCTGTAGTATAGTACAAACATGACTTTTATAGACACTGGGAAGCCAAAGTTCATGTGACTCATCTTATTGTGATATTCGCTTCCGTGGTGGTCTGGAACCTAGCCCACGACATCTCCAAGGTCTGCCTGTGTGTGTCATCACATTCATATGAAACTTTTAAAATAGACAAACTCATATGGAAATTGACTGCTGATACATTTCAGATGT
>NW_006935099.1:0-674 GCF_000298275.1 Orycteropus afer afer
TCACCTAGATGAAACATGTGTTTTCCAGTTGCACTTGCTAAGGTAAATTGAAGGCACCATATGTTTTTCTAAGTTTTCAACAGAAAATTAATATTTGAGAAAGTTTCATATACATTCTTTGATTGAGTTAAAAATTATTGTTGCTGCCACTATGACACATGCATTTGTAAGAGATTTAGTCCTTGCACCATTTTCACATGGTTAACCAAACGTGAGTATTTCACATATCTTTGTTTTAGTTGAATGCAATGTGCGATTCAATTCTTTTGATGTAACTTGTACATTTTCACCATTCCCTGCTAAAGTGTAAGTTGACGAATACATGTTTTACCATATTTTTGAACAGTAACATGACTCACATGGTTCCAAATGACCCAGGTACATTCTCTGATTAGGTTAAGAAAGTGGGCCAACTCCCTTTCAGGTACTTAACAAACACATTTGACAAAATTACATATACATTCTCTAATGGAGATAACAAAATATTGTTGCTGTCACTCTGATACATGGGTTTCTAGATGACTTACAACTTCCAGCATTTTCTCTTGATATGAACAACGTATTTGACATATCTTTGCATTAGTTGTTTCCAATGTGCGACACAGGTCCTTTGATCTAAATTGTCCATGTTAACCATTTCCTGCTAAAATGTAGGTTGACAAATACTTATCCTA
>NW_006935099.1:3464-4064 GCF_000298275.1 Orycteropus afer afer
GCGTTTGTAGGAGATGTACAACTGCCAGCATTTTCACTTGATATACACCACGTATTTGACATATCTTTGTGTTAGTTGATTGCAATGTGCGACACTCTTTCTTTGATCTAAATTGTACGTGTTAACCATTTATTGCTGAAATGAAGGTTGACAAATACTTGTCATCCTATCATTTTTGAACACTGATATGATTTACATGGTTCTGAATGATCGAAGTACATTCTGTGATTAGCTTAACATAGTGTGGTATCTCCTGGAAAGGTAATTTCAAAAGAGTAGAACATAGCAAGTTCTTGAAATTATCCTCAATTTAGACTTGATAAACGTATATATTCTTTTGTTTCAATAAAAAGCAAAGTGTGATTCATTTCAAATAGACTAAACGTGTTTTCCAGTTGCACTTGTTAAAGAGAATAGAAGGCATCATAATTTTTATGACGTTTCCAACAGAAGCTTAATATACACGCTTGACAAAGTTACATATAAACTCTCTGATTGAGTTAAAAATATTTTATTCCTCTCATTATTACATGCGTTTGTAAGACATTTACATCTTACAGCATTTTCTTATGGTTACAAAACACATTTCACATGTATTTT
>NW_006935100.1:0-1059 GCF_000298275.1 Orycteropus afer afer
GGTCAAATGGTATTTCTAATTCCAACTTTTTAAGGAATCACCATACTGCTGTCCACAGTGGTTGTATAATTTTACAGTCCCACCAGCAGTGTATGAGAGTCCCAATTTCTCTGCAACTCTGCCAGCGTTTGTTATTTTCTGTCATGAAATTTGCTACTAGTGCTGGAGCAAGATGGCATCTCATTGTTGTTTTCATTTGCATCTCTCTCATGGCTAATGATCTTGAGCCTGAATATCCTCTTTGGTGAAGTGTCTATTCAAGTCTTCTGCCCAGTTTTTAATTGGACGATTTGTCTTTTTATTGTTGAGGTGTTGGAGTTTTCTATAAATTCTAGAGATAAATCCCTTGTCAGATACGTCATTGCTGAATATTTTTTCCCAATCTGTAGGTTTTCTTTCGACTCTTTTGGAGAAGTCTTTGGAAGCACAAAAAAATTTAATTTTTAGAAGGTCCCATTCATCTAGTTTCTCTTCTGCTGTTTGTGCATTTTAGGTTATGCTCGATAGTCTATTTATGCCATATATCAGGGCCCTCCTAAATTTGTCCCTAGTTTTTCCTTGAGGAACTTTATAGTTTTAGGTTTCACATTTAAGTCTTTGATCCATCTGTGGTTAGTTTTTGTGTATGATGTGAGGTATTGATTTTGTTTCATTTGTCTAGAAATGGATATCCAGTTTTATCAGCACAATTTATTAAACAGACATGCTCTTCCCCATTTAATGGATTTCAGCCCCTTGTCAAAGATCAGCTGACCATAAGTCAATCCATCTATTTCTGGGTTTCCATTCTATTCCTTTATCTATATATCTGTCATTA
This sequence comes from Orycteropus afer afer, assembly GCF_000298275.1. Lineage (NCBI taxonomy): Eukaryota > Metazoa > Chordata > Mammalia > Tubulidentata > Orycteropodidae > Orycteropus > Orycteropus afer. Next base: position 818 of record NW_006935100.1, read on the forward strand.
TACCAGTACCAGGCAGTTTTGACTACTGTGACTGTATAGTAGGTTTTGAGATCCGGGAGTGTGAGACCTCCTACTTTGTTCTTGTTCTTCAATAGTGTTTTGCTTAACCAAGGTCTCTTTCCTTTCCATATAAAGTTAGTGATTGGTGTTTCCATATCTCTAAAGAATGTTGATGGAATCTGGATTGGGATTGCATTGAATGTATAGATTACTTTGGGTAGAATTGACATTTTCACAATGTT
>NW_006935100.1:2399-2848 GCF_000298275.1 Orycteropus afer afer
ATCTTTTCAGAAAAACAACTTCTACTCTTGTTGATTTTTTCTATTGTCTTTCTATTTTCTGATGATCAATGAAAATTGATTTCTGCTTGAATCTTGATTATTTCCTTTCTTCTGGTGACTGTAGGATTTTCTTGCTTTTCTTTTTTCGAATTGCTGGAGATGTTGGTTTGAAGTGTTGATTTTCGCTCTTTCTTTTTTGATGAGTGCATTTTTTGCTGTAAATTAACTTCTGAGCACTACTGTTGCTGTGCCTCAAATATTTTGGTATGGTGTGTTTTCATTCTCATTTGATTCAAGGAAATTTTCAATTTCATTTTTTATTTCTCCTCTTACCAAGTCTTTCCTAAGGAGTATGTTGTTCAGTTGCCATGTGCTTGCTTTTTTCCCATTGATCTTCCTATTGTAGATTTCTAATTTGATAACATTGTAATCTGAGAAGATGCTTTGCA
>NW_006935101.1:0-695 GCF_000298275.1 Orycteropus afer afer
ATCAGGTACCATGCTCCCAGTCCCCTTTTGGGAATAGCAGGAACTTTTTCTAGGACCATATGACTGAGCTCCAGCCACCTTTTGAGAGGGTATGACTTCTGGGACCAGATGCCCTGCCCTAACTGCATTTTGGTCTGGCATGAACTCCTTCTGGAACCAGGCACCTTGCTTCCAGCTGCCTTTGGGCTTGCAGGATCTTTTTCCGGGTCCAGATGCCCAGACCCCAAACATTTTTTGTACTAATAGAAACTCCATCAAGGATCAGGCCCTCTGCCCAGAGTTGCCTTCTGCACAGGCAGAAACTAGTTCTAGGACCACACATCTGCTCACACCTGCCTTTTCAGCCAGCAGGGACCAGCTTCTGGGGCCAAGTACCCTACCCTCACTTCCCTTTTGGGCTGGTAGGAGCTCCTTCTGGGACCAGGCATCCTGCTCCCTGTTGCAGGTACTTTCTTCAGATCCAGGGCCTTGAACCCAGGTAACTTCTGGGCCAGAAGAAACTTCTTCTGGGACCAGATGCTCTGCCCTCAGCTGTCTTTTTACACTGTCAGTAACTCCTTTCTGAACCAGGTACCTTCTTGCCCATAACCTGCATGGTCAGCAAGAACGCCACTGGGTACTCTGCCTTTACAATTTGCTCCTTTAAAAAAAAAAAAAAAAATTACTTTTTTTTTCTCCTTTGTTCTTAAGGTTTT
>NW_006935101.1:2950-3517 GCF_000298275.1 Orycteropus afer afer
TATAAAAGTATGTATGTAAAGTAAAATAAATCTGCAATACTGAAAACAGGAAACCAGAGAGATCAATTTGTAAATGATGACAACTACAAAGCAAAAAGAGGAATAAACAGTGTAGTTACAGAACTTCCAAATGGAAAAGAAGTAAAAATTATTTTGAGATAAAACAGATGTTTTTAAACTTGGGAAACAAAAATAAGAAATCACAGTGTAACCTCAAAGAAAATTAATAAACTTTCTCATCAAAATAAAAAAGAGGGAAGTCATAAATACTTAAACTCCCTGCTGTCGAGTGGATTGTGACTCATAGTAACCCCTCTTTGGGTTTCCAAGGCAGTATCTCTATGGAAGTAGATTGCCCACTCTTCCTTCTGAGGAGTGGCTGGTGGGTTTGAACCTCCAGCCTTCTGATTAGCAGTCAAATGCCTTAGGCACTATGCTACAATAACAATGAAGGAAATGATAAGAAAATTCTGAAAGAAAATGATCTCAGCACAAAAAATATCATATGGAAAAAAGAAATCAGTATCACCACACACACACAAAAATAAACCCACATAAAAAATGACA
>NW_006935102.1:0-953 GCF_000298275.1 Orycteropus afer afer
AGTGGTTTTTAAGCAGGGTGTCATTCAGTTTCCATGTATTTGATTTTTTTCCCCCTTGGTCTTCCTGTTATTGATTTCTAATTTTATAGTGTTGTGATCTGAGAAGATGCTTTGTAGTATTTTGATGTTTTTAAAATGTATTGATGTTTGCTTTATAGCCTAACATGCAGTCTTTTCTGCAGAAAGTTCCATGTGGATGGGCAGAGGATGTATATTGTGCTGTTGTTGGGTTTTTTTTGTATATATTTATGAGGTCTACTTGGTTGATTGTGTTGTTTTAGATCTTCTGTATCTTTGTTAAATTTCTTTCTAGTTCTGTCTTTCGCTGGAAGAAATGTATTAAAGTCTCCTACTATTATAATGGCATTGTCTATTTCTTTTTTCAATTCTGTTAAAGTTTGTTTTACATATTTTGGGCCTCTTTCTTTGGGTGTGTAGATATTTATTATCATTATACTTTCTTGTTGGATTCACCCTTTTATCATTATATGATGTCCTTCCTTGTCTCTTATGCTGGTTTTGCCTTAAAGTCTATTTTATCAGAAATTAATATTGCCACTCCGGCTCTTTTTTTGGTTGCCATTTGCTTGATATATACTTTCCCATCCTTTTATTTTTAGCTTATTTTTTCCTTTGTGTCTAAGGTTTGTCTCTTGTAGATAGCATATTGATGGATCATGACTTCTTATCCTTCTGCTATTCTCTGTCTCTTCACTGGTGCATTTAATCCATTTACATTCAGTATATTTTTCAATAGGTATCAATTTACTGCTGCCATTTTTCTTTCTTTCTTTTTTTTTGTGGTTTTAGTGGTTTCTTTGTTCTGTATTTTTTTTTTTTTTTTCTGTGCTGAGTTCAGTTTGTTTATGGATTTTCTTTTCATTTTCTTTGTTGCTGTTATTTTAGTGTTTACTGAGACATTATGATTTTCATCTTTTTTATTTTGGTGAGAA
>NW_006935102.1:2498-3031 GCF_000298275.1 Orycteropus afer afer
CCAGCCTTCTGGTTAGCAGTCAAATGCCTTAGGCACTACGCCACCAGAGCTCCCCTGTTTGTTTTGGAATGTCCTAAAGTTGCCATCATATTTGAGGGACAATTTTGCTGGATATATAATTCTTGGTTGGCAATTTTTTTCTTTAAGGGTTTTATATAAGTCATTTCATTGTTGTCTTGCCTGATTTCACCATTGTAGGTATTTTTCATTTTTTCTTGAATTGCTTTCACTATTCTTTTTGTCCTTTGGTTTTGGAGAGTTTGATTGTGATACATCTTGGTGATTTTCTTTTGGGGTCTATCCTATTTGGGGTTCATTGAGGTTCTTGAGGGAGCTCTGGTGATGTAGTGCCTAAGGCATTTGACTGTTAACCAGAAGGCTGGTGGTTCAAACCCACCAGCCACTCCTCAAAAGGAAGGTTGGACAATCTACTCCTGTAGTGATACTGCCTCAGAAACCCAAGGAGGGGCTGCTATGAGTCAGATCAGACTCGATGGCAGTGAGTTTTTTTTTTTTTTTGTGAGTTTCTTGTA
>NW_006935103.1:0-797 GCF_000298275.1 Orycteropus afer afer
TACATACCTGTCATGAGCCATGACAGTGAGAAGGAAGACTTCAGTCCCTAACACGAACACAAGGAAATAGAGCTGCAAAGCACATCCAATAAATGAAATGCTTTCCTTCTTGGTCAAGAGGTTCTCAAGCATTTTAGGAACAGTAGCTGAAGGGCAAAAAATGTCTAAGAGGGACAGACTGGCCAAAAATTAATACATGGGTGTGTGCAGCTTTTTTTCAATCCCAATGGCAAGGAGAATGGCCCCATTTCCCAGCAAGGTGAAGTGAGAGATGACAGCAAAGACCATAAAGAGAGGGTAGAACACCTCAGGGAGGTCAGAAACCCTATGAAGATAAACTCTGTGATGGTGGGTAAATTATAGACATCCATCTCATCTCTCCACAAGGCTCTTCCTGGAAGGAATGAAATGGACAGACACAGGTTATACTCAAAAAACTCAAGAAGCCTAGTTGTGAGTAATATTTGGGAATGGGTATGTGTGTGATTAATGATGGATTGTGCTAGCCTTATTTTAAATGAGATTTCAAACATTGCAATCACTTCATGCATGATAATTCTTTGACTCTTTAACCTAATATCCTTAACAAGCATCATTTAAAATTTCAGCTTCTTAAAAAAGTCATTGTTGAACCTTAAGTAGTATAGATTTCACAATTCAGTGAAAGCTAATAGTGAAGATCTCAGCCCGGCTTAGGTGCCAAGGTCCAGCCTCAGCTGTGGGTCTCTGGAGGGAGAGGTGATGTCAGCGAGATGAAGGAGACACACTCACACAAGATGAAGATGTGCCCCACATAA
>NW_006935103.1:2027-3034 GCF_000298275.1 Orycteropus afer afer
GGAGCTTTGTCAAGCAGCAGTCATAGAGGTCTGGGCATCGTGACTTAGGTATTTGATTTCTCCTTGTAAGATCTCAATGTTTATAGTTTTGTGTACTATCACAATACAAAATACCCTGAAGGTACAAGCTGTGTCTTATCCCTTGATATATGTTAATAACTGCTGCTAGCAAGTAGCAGATACAAGGTAAAAGGTAGATATATACATTTTGAGTGCAGGAATGACTGAACTGTGTGTTATATGCTCAGAAAATGTATTTTTCCATACCTTCAAAATCATAATGATTTAAATATGAATATTGTTTTGTCATTTTATAAACTATTCAAATATTCATTTTATAACATAACATTCATATTTTACATTAAGGTTTATATTTTGTCTATGAAACTCAGTTGATCATTTCTGAAGGTAATCAAACAAGAAAAAGACATGCATATATATTCAACTCACTTATCCCTAAAAATTTACATTTTTACCACTTGTCCAAGAATACCTAAGAAAATATGTGATTTCAAAAATTGTATGTGCTTCATTATATATAACACATATTTAGTCTTTTTATTTTTCTAATTACATTTGAATGTGACTAAGTAGCTCAAATACTACATTCCAATGACTCAGAAAAATACTGAAGGGCTGTAAATCAGTATTTCTGTGGATTTTTTTTCTATGTCAGATTAAAAACTAATTTACTTATTCTTTGATATCACAAGTGTATGACAGATATTCTACAAGAACATATGGTTAGAAACTAAAATGAAAAACTCACATTCTATAACTATTCTATTTGTGTTGCCTAAAGGAAACTGGAAATAATTTCTCGACTCATAAATTGTGTGATATAAATAACATAAAGTATCCATAATAATTTCTTATACAAATGGAATATTATTTTCTATCAACTTTTGTTTCCTGAACTATTTAATGAAACCACTGATAAGACCTAGGTTGTTGTCGTTAGTGCCGTGGAGTCAGTCCTGACTCATAGCTACCCTACAGACAACAGA
>NW_006935104.1:0-969 GCF_000298275.1 Orycteropus afer afer
CTTCCAAAATTCTTCTAGGGTTTTGTCTGTGTTTTCCTTGGTCTGTCTCTCAATCCTTTGAAGATACCTGAATATAATTCTTTTGAATTCCTTATAAGGGAGTTCCAGTGCTGCATCTTCCTCCAGGATGTGTTTTGGGTCCGTATCCTTATCCCTTGTTTCTCCTGCTTTATCTTGCTTCATTGTGTGGACTGTGATGCTCTGTTGTCTCCAAGGCATTGTGACGTTTTTGTGTTTATATTTAATTGGCGATTATATGTTGGAGTGACTTGTCCACAATTTTAGTTTTCTTTGTTTTGTTTGTGTGCTATCTATACAGGCAGGGTACTGTGCTGTCCTCCTCTATTCACTAGTTGACAGCACTTATACCTTCACAATCTGTCTCCTTTCATTTGTCAGCCTCTTGTATGTCCTTGACAACCCTGGCAAATGGAGCCTGTTCTTAGGCCCCTGGAATTCAAATGAGAATGCTATCACTTTAAAATCCAAAATGGTTGCCACTTGTAAACATGCAAAATGGCTGCACCCTCGGTTACTTTAAATATCCAAAATGGCTGCCACGTGTAAACAATCAAAATGGCTGTGCCCTCCGGACAGCAGAAAGTCCACAGCTCAGTTTGTCTCCCTCCTTTCTGTTTCCCTTCCTAGTCATAGGCCACTAGAGCAGTTGTCCCTGCAGCCCTTGATGACCAGGACTGATCTTTGGGTCAGTTCTCAGGTCCCAACACCACTTGGAAATATGCAGGCTGTTGGTCTTATCAGAGTAGCCGACAGTCAGCAGCTCTGACCATCTCTGTACTCATTGTTTTCATTCAGGTTTTTCCACTTGTTGTTAGGTGCCATCAAGTCATTTCCAACTTATAGTGACCCCATGCACAACAGAACAAAAGACTGCCTGGTTCCCACGCCAGCTCCATGATCCTTGCTATACTTGAGCCCATTGTCACAGCCACCGTGTCAATCCATCTC
>NW_006935104.1:2729-3234 GCF_000298275.1 Orycteropus afer afer
ACAAATATGGATCTCTTCCAGTCAGTTGGCCAGGTAGCTGTCTTCCAAATCTCTTGGCATAAACTTGTTCTTTGCCAATTCCTTCATTGCAGCTTCAGCTTCCTCCTTCAGTACCATTGTTTCTAGATCATATGCCACCTTCTGAAATGGATGAAGATTGATCAGTTCTTTTTAGTACAGTGACTGTGTATTCCTTCCATCTTCTTTTGATGTTCCCTACATCATTCAATATTTTGCCTGTAGAATCTTTTTATATTGAATTCAAGGCTTAAATTTTTTCCTCAGTTCTTTCAGCTTGAGAAATGCCAAGTGTGTTCTTCCCTTTTGTTTTCTAACTCCAGGTCTTTGCACATTTCATTATAGTAATTGGCTTTGTCTTCTCGAGCTGCTCTTTGAAATCTTCAGTTCCGTTCTTTTATCTTGTCATTTCTTCCATTGGCTTTAGCTACTCTCTGCTCAAGGGCAAGTTTCAGAGTCTCTTCTGACAGCCATTTTTGTCTTCTCT
>NW_006935105.1:0-953 GCF_000298275.1 Orycteropus afer afer
CCTGACTCATAGCGACCCCTCCTTGGGTTTCCGAGGCAGTATCACTACGGAAGTAGGATTGCCCAACCTTCCTTCCAAGGAGTGGCTGGTGTCTTCAATTTTCATCAGTAAGTGCTTCAAGTCATCCTCACTTTCAGCAAGCAAACTTGTGTCATCTGCATATTGCAGGTTGTTAATTCAATCCAATCCTGATGCCATGCTCTTCTTCACATAGTCCAGCTTCTCATACTATTTGCTCAGCATACAGATTGAGTAAGTATGGTGAAAACATACAACCCTGACACACTCCCTTCCTGATTTTAAACCATGCAGTATTCCCTTGTTCTTTTTGAATGACAGCCTTCTGGTCTATGTACAGGTTCCTCATGAGCACATTTAAGTGTTCTGGAATTACCATTCTTCTCAATGTTACCCATAATTTGTTATGATCCACACAATCGAATGCTTTTGCATAGTCAACAAAACACAAATAAACATCTTTCTGGTATTCTTTGCTTCCAGCCAAGAGCCATCTAACATCAGCAATGATATCCCTTGTTCCATGTCCTCTTCTGAATCCAGCTTGCATTTCTGGAAGCTGTCAAAACATTGCTGCAACCATTTTTTAATTATCTTCAGCAAGATCTTACTTGCGTATGATATTAATGGTATTGTTTGATAACTTCCACATTCTGTGGATCACCTTTCTTTGGAATGAGTACAAATATGGATCTCTTCCAGTCAGTTGGCCAAGTAGCTGTCTTCCAAATTTCTTGTCACAGACGAGTGAGTACCTCCAGTGTGGCATCCATTTGTTTAAACATCTCAATGGGTATTCTATCAATTCCTGGAGCCTTGTTTGTGACCAATTCCTTCAGTGCAGCTTCAACTTCTTCCTTCAGTACCATTGCTTCTTGATCATATGCCATCTCCTGAAATGGATGACCATCAATCAATTCTTTTTGGTACAGTGA
>NW_006935105.1:1708-2744 GCF_000298275.1 Orycteropus afer afer
ACTATACACCTGGGAATTCAGATCATAGAAATAAACTTATAGGACCACTGTCTGCCAACCCCATACATGGTCTTGGGTACACTCCCCGCTTCATAGACATATCTACTAGCTCAGCCTGTCCACCCATCTATCCACCCATATACCAATGTTTGCCTTCACTGACAATGTAGTACCGTATGTGCAAAAGGGTTCATCTTTGTTGTCTGTATCTCCCATGTACCTCTCTATGTCTTTCTCTTTCTCAATGCCACCATGTTGATCACTCACATTTGGTACATTGACTTCTCTTCACCCAAATCAATACTTATCTCTACCTATCTAACAGTGTTCCCTCCTTTCCCCTCCCACCCCTGGTAACTAACAAAGAAAATTTCCTTCCATAGATAAAACTTTCCTTGACTTTTACAATAACGGACTAATACAATATTTGTCCTTCAGTGACTGACTTATTGCAATCGGCTTAATGTCCTCCAAGTTCATCCACGTTATGTGGTGTTTTGCAGATTCTACATTATTCTTTAGGGTTACATAGTATTCCATTGTGTGTATGTACCATAGTTTGGTTATCCATTCCTCAGTTGATGGACACCTAGGTTGCTTCCATCTTTCAGTTATTGTAAATAGTGCTGCGAAGAACATCAGTGTGCATATGTCTGTTCTTGTCGTGGCTCTCACTTCTTTAGGATATATACCTAGTAATGGAATGGCTGGGTCAAATGGTATTTTTAATTCCAACTTTGTAAGGAATCGCCATACTGCTTTCCACAGTGGTTGTACCATTTTACAGTCCCACCAGCAGTGTAGGAGAGTCCCAATCTCTCCACATCCCTCACTAACATTTGTTATTTTCTGTCTTGTTGAACTTTGCTACTACTGCTGGAGCAAGATGGTATCTCAATGTTGATTTGATTTGCATCTCTCTAATAGCTAATGATTGTGAACATTTCTTCATGTTTGTTGGCCGCTTGAATATCCTCCTTGGTGAAGTGTCTATTCATGTCTTCTGCCCATTTTTAAATTGGATTGTTTGTCTTTT
>NW_006935106.1:0-1021 GCF_000298275.1 Orycteropus afer afer
CAATTCTTCTGATCCACCACTCCCTGAAGATTAAGCAGACACTGCTTCATCTGCGACAACTGAGGGCTGGAGAATATTTGATAAGAAATGGGACCACCTGAGTCTGGATGTGATCTGCCTACTCCTGCCCTCCGCAGCCCTACAGCAGGCCAGCCCACTCTTCCAGGCTCAGCCCACAGGGGCCAGACTTGTCCTGTTTATCAGGTCATCTGAATTCTGCTGACCCCCCTGTTCCTTGGCCTCTTCCATGGATTCAGACCTGGAGGTTGTTGACTGCTTAATTCACTTGCTAATGTCAGTTAACTCCGTTACTGATGAGGGAATCCAACTCACAGGACCCTATGGGACAGAGCCGACCATCCTCGCAGGGTTTCGGAGGCCGAGATCTTCACGGAAGCAGACGCCCACATCTTTCTCCTGAGGAGAAGTTCTTACGTTCCAACAGCTGACCATTCAATAATCAGCAGCCACTTAACCACTGCCCCATTCAGGCAACTTCTGTGGTTCCCAGGGAGTGGTTTGAACACTGACGGCTGTGATAACACTATGCAACAACATTGAGTCCCTCCTATAAAATTATATATAAATTCATTTCCATGATTTAAGGTTTCTTATTGAAATTTTTCCCTAATGAACAGAGCGGAGTGAGGCCAAATCCTCAGGGTCTCAGTGCAGAGGGACCAAGCTGTGGAAGGATCTCAGCCACAGTTCCAGGATTCAGGGACCCCTCCCCTCCAGAGGGCAGCTCTCAGATGATTTTTCAGTATAAACTGCCTCCTGGGAGAAAGTGTTTCCCTCTTCCATGGTGATCTTGGCCTTTCTGCAAATCATTCAGAAAGCAGTTCCATTGCCCAAAACAATTCATATTATTTCTGCTAAAGTCATGGAAATCATGTGAACATAGAGCTATTTAAAAGAAAAAAAAATAGATAGATAGATAGATATGTGACTGTATCAATGTATGAATTATTGAACAGTGTAGGAGGTTATTACAAGTGTGAACACTGATAAAAACAAGTTT
>NW_006935106.1:1963-2873 GCF_000298275.1 Orycteropus afer afer
CTGTATCAGGGTGGGTGTTCCTTGTATGTATATTTGTTACTGTATATGTGCTGGTGTGTGGGCATTTGTGTATGTGATGGTGTGTTAGGGTATATTAGTGTGCTTTAGTATGCATGTTTAAGTCAGTGTGTGTGTGTTAATAAGGAAATGTTATGTGAGTCTCTGTGTTAGTGTGTGTTTGCATCAACCTATGTTACTATGTACATGGGAGCATGTATGCATTAGGGTGTGTGTGTGTATGTGTACAAGTGTATCATATCCCATTTCTTCAAATATCATTTTAAGAAGAGCCTGAGGAATTCTTCGTAATTTTCCAAACAATTTTTATAGTATCTGTGTCAGTGACATTTTCTCAAGCAGACCACGATTTCATAACGTGGATGAACTTGGAGGACATCATGCTGGGTGAAATAAATTGATTAAAGAAAGACAAAAATTGTATGAGTCCATTATTGTAAACAGTCAAGGCAAGGTTTACAGAGGAAGACTATTTTCTTTGTTGTTTACTAAGGATGGGAGAGGAGGCAAATGTGAGGGAAAATATATGGATAATTAAGTGACTGGTATGACATGAGTGAAACGAAATGTAACATAACAAATGTCTAAAGAATGAAAAATGAGAATGTGCATGTCATTGACCCTCTGCATATGTGTGACTGCTGATGCATATCCTGTAGGTCGGGCAGGGAGCATGGGCAATGGCACCTTTGCTTGACAGCCATCATCCCCCCAACACTGGAAGGAACACCTTGTGTTCTTGGTGAAGGTCAAGTTTTACCAAGCAGTGACGTGTAGTAGGAAATACATGAGTATGTTGTCCTATTATAAAATTGAGCTAACTTTGGGCCAATAACCTTCCTCTGGTTCTGAGTCACTGAGTCAAGGATGAGGGCAGCCAGTTGGAGCTGAG
>NW_006935107.1:0-759 GCF_000298275.1 Orycteropus afer afer
ATATGTGGGAGCTCTGGTGGCATAGCATCTAAGGCATTTGACTGCTAACCAGAAGGTTGGAAGTTCAAACCCACCAGCCACTTCTCGGAAGGAAGACTGGGCAATCTACTTCTGTGGAGATAACATCTCAGAAACCCAAGGAGAGGTTGCCATGAGTTGGGGTCGACTTGACAGCAGTGAGTTTGGTTTGATATACATATGTATACATGTGTATATAGGAGTTCTGGTAGCATAGTGCCTAAGGCACTTGACTGCTAACCAGAAGGCTGGTAGTTCAAACCCACCAGCCACTCCTCAGAAGTAAGGTTGGGCAATCTACTTTCATAGTGATACCAACTTGGAAACCCAAGGAGGGGTCGCTATGAGTCGGTTTTGACTCGAGGGCATATAACAACAAAAACAACATGAGTATATGTGTGTGTGTGTATGTATTATATATACATATATAGAGAGAAATGATGATGGAGATCACATGATGGAATTTTGCAAGACCCACGACTTATTCATTGTAAATACCTTTCTTCAATAACACAAATGGCAGCTATACATTTGGACTTCATCAGACAGAGTACACAAGAATCAAATTGACTACATCTGTGGCAATAGAGAAGCTCAGTATTTTCAGCCAAAACAAGGCCAGGAGCTAATTGTGAGCATCAACTGCCCATATGCAAGTTCAACTTGAAACCAAAGACAATTAAAACAAGTCCACAAGAGCCAAAATATGACCTTGTTTATATCCCTCCTGAATTTAGAGAC
>NW_006935107.1:1699-2961 GCF_000298275.1 Orycteropus afer afer
GCTCAAAGCAAAGAATACCAGAAAGATGTTTACTTGTGTTTTATTGACTATGCAAAGGCATTTGCTTGTGTGGATCATAACAAATTGTGGATAAGAAGAATGCGAATTCCAGAACACTTAATTGTACTCATGAGGAACCTGTACATAGACCAGGAGGCTGTCATTCTCCCAGAACAAGGGGATGATGCATGGTTTAAAATCAAGAAAGAGTGCACCAAGGTTGTATCCTTTCACAATATTTATTCAATCTGTGTACTGAGTAAATAATCTGAGAAGCTGGATTATATGAAGAACGTGGTATGAGAATTGGAGGAAGGTTCATTAAAAACCTGAGATACGCAGATGACACAACTTTGTTTGCTGAAAGTGAGGATGGCTTGGAGCACTTACTGACGAAAATTAAAGACTACAGTCTGCAGTACAGATTACACTTCAATACAAAGAAAACAAAAATCCTTACAACTGGACCAATAAGCAGCATCATGATAGATGGAGAAATAGTGAAGTTGTCAAAGACTTTATATTACTTGGTTCTACAATCAATGCCTATGGAAGCAGCAATCAAGACACCAAAAGATGTATTGCATTGGGCAACTCTGTTGCAAAAGACCTCTTTCAAGTGCTGAAGAGTAAAGATATCTCCTTGAAGACTAAGACGTGCCTAACCCAAGCCATGGAAGCTCTGGTGGCGTAGTACCTAAGGCATTTGACTGCTAACCAGAAGGTTGACAGTTCACACCCACCAGCCACTCTTCAGAAGGCAGGCTGGGCAATCTACCTCCGTAGTGATACCGCCTTGGAAACCCAAGGAGGGGTTACTATGAGTCAGATCTGACTCGATGGGAGGGAGAAGGTGTCAACACAGGAGACTCTGTGACAGAGCCCCTTTTGATGTATAGTTAAGCAGATGCCTGAATAAATCTGGAGGAATAGAACATCAAAAGCTAGGAATCTCACCCACATGACTTGCCAATTGTCTAGTTTCCTCATTCTGTCCCCTAGAATTGCTATAAACCAACTGGGAAACATCAGCAGTCCAGCTAGTATGCTATACACCTGGTTTGTTGTCCCACTGTACAGTCTTGTGCAGTGTTTCACTAAAGGCTTGCTCTCTACAAATCACCTCTGTTCTGCCAGCAATTCTTTCTCACAAGAAGACAAGAACAACAATGAGATACCATCTTGCTCCAGCACTAGTAGCAAAGTTCAACAAGACAGAAAATAACAAATGCTGGCGAGGTTGTGGAGAGATTGGGACTCTC
>NW_006935108.1:0-800 GCF_000298275.1 Orycteropus afer afer
TCCAGGAGACCCAAAGTGACATTGTGGCCCACCAGTCAGAATGGGGGCATATGGAGGTCAAGTGATTCATGGAGTCTTAGCTAAGGTGCATCTCACAGTGGGTCCAGTGGGCCCCCAAACCCATCCTGTAGTGATTTCCCCAGTTCTAGAATGCATAATTGGAATAGATACACTGAGCAATTGGCAGAATTCCCACATTGGATCCCTGACATGTGGAGTAAAATCTATTATGGAAAAGCCAAGTGTAAGCCATTAGAACTGCCTCTACCTACAAAAATAGTGAACCAAAAGCAATACCTCATCCCTGCAGGGGTTGCAGAGATTACCGCCACCATCAAGGCCTTGAAGGATGCAAGGATGGTGATTCCCACCACATCCCCATTTAATTCACCTATTTGGCCTGTGCAAAGAAGAGATGGATCTTGGAGAATGACAGTAGATTATCGTAAGCTTAATCAGGTGGTGACTCCAATTGCAGCTGCTGTTCCTGATGTGGTTTCATTGCTTGAGCAAATTCGTTTTCCTGGTACTTGGTATGCAGCTATTCATCTGGCCAATACCTTTTTTTCAATACCAATTTCAAACGACCATCAGAAGCAGTTTTCCTTCAGCTGGAAAGGTGAACAAAATACTTTCACAGTCCTTCCTCAGGGTATATCAACTCGCTGGCACTATGTCATAAAGATATTTGTCGTAAAGATATTTGTGTCTGTAGGGATCTTGATCACATTTACCTTCCACAAGACATCATACTGGTCCACTATATTGATGACCTATGTTGATTGGACCTAGCAAGGAAG
>NW_006935108.1:3390-4051 GCF_000298275.1 Orycteropus afer afer
CTGCACGCAATACTTCTGGCAAAACTATCATCCGTGGACTTACAGAATGCCTTATCCACTGTCATGTTACCCTACACAGCATTGCTTCAGATCAAGGGACTCATTTCACAGTAAATGAAGTGCAGAAATAGGCCTATGCTCATGGAATTTACTGATATTACCATGTTCCTCATCATCCAGAAGCAGCTGACTTGATAAAACGATGGAATGACCTACTGAAAACACAATTACAACACCAGCTAGGTGGCAATACCTTGAAGGGTTGGGGCAATGTTCTACAGGAGGCTGTATATGCTCTAAACCATTGCATACAGTGCTGTTTCTTCAACAGCCAGGATTCATGGGTCCAGGAACCAAGGGGTGGAAATTGGAGGGGTACCACTCACCATTACCCCTAGGGACCCACTCAAAAAAAATGTGCTTCCTGTCCCTGCTACACTGTGCTCTGCGGGTCTGGAGGTCTTAGTCCCAAAGGGAGGAGCATTCCCAACTGGAGACACAATACTCATTGCATTGAACTAGAAGTTAAGAATGCCACCTGGCCATTTTGGCTTCCTTGGTCTCTGGATCATTAGACCAAGAAGGGCATTACTGTACTATTTGGTTTGATAGATCCTGATTACCAAGGGGAAATTGGATTGACTTTGCATAATGAAGGTAA
>NW_006935109.1:0-1039 GCF_000298275.1 Orycteropus afer afer
AAAAAAAAAAAAAAAAATTACTGGATTTAGCATAGTAGCAGGATACAACATCGACATCCAAAAATCAGCTGGATTCCTCTGCAAGAAATTACTGAAACAACTAAATAAATCAATACCATTTACAATAGCTACCAAAAAAATAAAATACTTGGTAATAAATCTTGCCAGGGACACAAAAGACCTGCACAAAAAATCCTATAAAAAGACTGCTTCAAGAAACCATAAGAGATCTACATCAATAGAAGAACATACCATGCTCATGGATAGGAAGATTGAACATTGTGAAAATGTCAGTTTTACCTAAAGTAATCTACACATTCAATGTAATCCCAATCCAGATTCCACTAACATTTTTTAAGGATATGGAAAAACCAATCACTAATTTTATATGGAAAGGAAAGAGACCTCAGATAAGCAAAGCATTATTGAAGAAGAAGAACAAAGTCAGAGGTCCCACAGTCCCAGATCTCAAAATCTGCTATACACCTACTGATATTTTACCAATACCAGTCAAAGCTGCCTGTTATCGGTATGATGACAGACACATAGAGCAGTGGAATAGAGAAAATAGACCAATTGAGAACCCAGAAATAGATCCATTGACCTATGGTCAGCTGTTCTCTGACAACAGAACAAAACCCTGCCCAGTCCTGCTCCATCCTCACAATCTTTGCTATTCCTAAATCCATCATTGCAATCATAGTGCCAATCCATCTCCTTAAGAGTCTTCTCCTTTTACACTGACCCTCTACTTTACCAAGTATTATTATATACTTCTCCAGGGACTTATCCCTTCTGACAACATGACCAATGTGAGACAACATCTGACCATTGTCACTTACAAGGAGTATTACAACTGTAATTCTTTCAAGACAGATTTGTTTGCTCTTCTGGAAGTCCATGGTATTTTAAATATTTTTCACCAATATCATAATTCAAATGCATCAATTCTTCTTTTGTCATCCATATTCATTGTCCAGATTTCACATGCATATGAGGCAATTGAAAATACTATGGCTTGGGTCATGCACACTTTAGT
>NW_006935109.1:2284-3004 GCF_000298275.1 Orycteropus afer afer
TTGGAAAAAGATATACTAAGGAAATGGTAACCAGAAAAATGCAGAAGTGACAATATTAATTTCTGAGAAATAAATATTAAGACAAAAAATGACCAAAAGACACATAAGGAAGGGCAAATGATTAGAGGACCAATTGAACATAGCCATAATAAATATCTACACAATCAGTGAAAGAGCCCCAAAATACATAAAGCAGAGTTTAACAGAATTGAAAAGACAAAAAATGACTCTACAACAATAGAGAGACTTTAGTACACCACTTTCAATAAGAGGTAGAACAACTGAAAAGAAACTCAAAAAAGATGCAGAAGAACTAAACAATATGGTCAACTAAATTGACCTTATGGACAGCTATACAGCACTCCACTCAAAAAAGCAAAATATACTTTTTTTTCAGCAGATATGGAACATTCTCCAGGATAGACCATAGATTAGGCCACAAAGCACATCTTAATAAATTTAAAAAATTTGGAATTCTACAAAGCATCTTCTCAGATCACAATGCTGTAAAATTAGAAATCAACATTAGAAAAACCAACAGAAAAAGAGCAAACACATGAGAAATTGACAACACCCTCTTTAAAAATGACTGGATTGTAGAATAAATTTTAAAAATATTAAATTAAAAAATTTCTTGAATCAAATGAGAATGAAAACACGATATACATAAATCTTTGAGACACAACAAAAACAGTGATCAGAGGCCAATTTATAGCAATA
>NW_006935110.1:0-1161 GCF_000298275.1 Orycteropus afer afer
AAAGATTACTTCAAGAAACCATAAGAGATCTACATAAATGGAAGAACATCCCATGCTCATGGATAGGAAGATTGAACATTGTGAAAATGTTAATTCTACCGAAAGGCATTCAATTGGGATTCAATGCAATCCCAATCCAGATCCCGTCAACATTTTTTAATGATATGGAAAAACCAGTCACTGTCTTTATTTGAAAAGGAAAGAGACCTCAGATAAGTAAAGCACTATTGAAGAAGAGGTACAAAGTAGGAGGTCTCACACTGCTGGATCTCAAAACCTACTATACAGCCACAGTAGTCAAAACTGCCTGGTACTGATACATTGACAGACACATAGACCAAGAGAATAGAATTGAGAACCTAAAAATAGATCCATCAACCTATGGTTTGCTGATCTTTGACAAAGGGCCTAAATCCATTAAATGGGGAAGAGAATGTTTGTTTAATAAATGGTGCTGGCAAAACAGGATATACATTTGAAGAAAAATGAAACAAGATCTGTACTTCACACCATACACAAAAATGACCTCCAGATGGATCAAAGACTTAAATGTGAAACCTAAAACTATACAGTTCCTCAAGGAAAAGCTAGGGGCAAATTTAGGGGCCTAATGGATGGCATAAATAGACTAACAAGCATAATCCAAAATGCATAGACAGCAGAAGAGAAACTAGATGAATGGGACCTTATAAAAATTAAATTTTTATGTGCTTCCAAATACTTCTGCAAAAGAGTCAAAAGAGAACCTACAGACTGGGAAAAAATATTTGATAATGACATATCTGACAAGGGACTTATCTCTAGAATTTATAGAAAACTCCAATACCTCAGTAACAAAAAGACAAACAATCTAATTAAAAAATGGGCAGAAGACATGAATAGACACTTCACCAAAGAGGATATTCAGGGAGCCAACAAACATATGAAGAAATGTTCACGATCATTAGCCATTAGAGAGATGCAAATCAAAACAATGAGATACCATCTTTTCCCAGCACTAGTAGCAAAGTTCAACAAGACAGAAAATACAAATGCTGGCGAGGTTGTGGAGAGATTGCGACTTTCATACACTGCTGGTGGGACTGTAAAATGGTACAACCATTGTGGAAAGCAGTATGGCGATTCCTTCAAAAGTTGGAATTAGAAATACCATTTGACCCA
>NW_006935110.1:2736-3543 GCF_000298275.1 Orycteropus afer afer
GTCAAGGTACAGATTCCTCATGAGTACAATCAAGTGCTCAGGGATTCCCATTCTTCTCAATGTTATCCATAATTTGTCATGATCCACACAATCTATTTACAGTAGCCAAAAGATGGAAACAACCTAGGTGACCATCAACTGAGGAGTGGATAACCAAACTAGGGTACATACACACAGTGGAATACTATGCAACCCTAAAGAATAATGTAGAATTTGCTAAACACCACATAATGTGGATGAACTTGGAGGACATTATGCTGAGTGAAGTAAGTCAATCACAGAAGGACAAATATTGTATTGGTCCATTATTGCAAAAGTCAAGGAAAGGTTTATATATGGAAGGAAATTTTCTTTGTTGGTTACCAGGGGTGGGTGGGGAGGGTAGGGAACACTGTTAAATTGGTAGAGATAAGTATTGATTTTGGTGAAGAGAAAGGCAATGTACCAAATGTGAGTGATCAACATGGTGGCATTGAGGCAGAGGAGCACATAGACAGGTGCATGGGAGGTACAGACAACAAAGATGAACCCTTTTACACATACAGTACTGTGTTGTCAGTGAAGGTAAATGTGGGTATATGGGTGGATAGATGGGTGGACAGTCTGAACTATTAGGTATGTCTATGGAGCGGGGAGTGTACCCAAGACCATGTATAGGGTTGGCACGATGGTTCTAGAAGTGTATTTGTATGTTCTGTAAGAATTCCTAGGTGCACTTATTCAATCTATATGCTGAGCAAATAATCTAAGAAGCTGGACTATATGAAGAAAAATGTGGTATCAGGATTGGAGGAAGAATCATTAACA
>NW_006935111.1:0-1355 GCF_000298275.1 Orycteropus afer afer
GTAGGTTCTCTTTTGACTCTTGTGGAGAAGTCTTTGGAAACACATGAAAATTTAATTTTTAGAAGGTCCCAGTCATCTGGTTTCTCTTCTGCTGTTTGTGCATTTTGAGTTATGCTTTATAGTCTACTTATTCCATATATTAGGGTCCCTAAATTTGCCCCTAGTTTTTCCTTGAGGAACTCTATATTTTAGGTTTCACATTTAAGTCTTTAATCCATCTGGAGATAGTTTTTGTGTACAGTGTGAGGTACAGATCTTGTTTCATTTTTCTGCAAATGGATCTCCAGTTTTGCCAGTACCATTTATTAAACAAACAGTCTCTTCCCCATTTAAAGAATTTTGGCCCTTTGTCAAATAGCTGAGTATAGGTCGATGGATCTATTTCTGGGTTCTCAATTCTATTCCACTGATCTATGTATCTGTCATTAAACCAATACCATGCACTTTTGACTACTGTGGCTGTATAGTAGG
This sequence comes from Orycteropus afer afer, assembly GCF_000298275.1. Classification (NCBI taxonomy): domain Eukaryota; kingdom Metazoa; phylum Chordata; class Mammalia; order Tubulidentata; family Orycteropodidae; genus Orycteropus; species Orycteropus afer. The sequence continues at coordinate 472 of NW_006935111.1, forward strand.
TTTTGACATTCAGCAGTGTGAGACCTCCTACTTTGTTATTCTTCTTCAATAGTGCTTTGCTTATCCGAGGTCTCTTTCCTTTCCATATAAAGTTAGTGACTGGTTTTTCCATATCCCTAAAGGATATTGATGAGATCTGGATTGGGATTGAATTGAATGTATAGATTGCTTTGGGTAGAATTGACATTTTCATACTGTTCAATCTTCCTGTCCATGAGCATGGGATGTTCTTCCATTTATGTAGATCCCTTATGGTTTCTTGAAGTAGTTTTTTTTATGGTTTTCTTTGTACAGATCTTTTGTGTCCTGGTAAGATTTATTCCCAAGTATTTATTTATTTATTTATTTTTGGTAGTGATTGTAAATGCTATTGATTTCCTTATTTCTTTTTCAGCAATCTCTTTGCTGGTGTAGAGGAATCCAACTGATTTGTGGACGTTGATATTATATCCTGCCACGATGCTAAACTCTCAATTAGTTCCAGTAGATTTTTGACTGAGTCTCTTGGGTTTTCTAGATATAGGATCATACCATCAGCAAATAGGGATAGTTTGACTTCTTCCTTGCCAATTTAGATGTCTTTGATTTCCCTTTCTTGTCTTATGGCCCTGGCTAGGACTGCCAGGCCAATGTTGAATAGAAGTGGTGATAGTGGGCATCCTTGTCTGGTTCCTGTTCTCAAGAGGAATGGTTTCAGTCTCTCCCCATTGAGAATAATGTTGGCTTTTGGTTTTGCATAGATGCCTTTTATTATGTTGAAGAATGTCCCTTGTATTCCTATTTTGCTGAGAGTTTTGATCAGGAATAGGTGTTGGATTTTATCAAATGCCTTTTCTGCATCAATTGATATGATCATGTGGTTCTTCTCCTTTGTTTTATTTATG
>NW_006935111.1:2288-3005 GCF_000298275.1 Orycteropus afer afer
TCATTCTCATTTGATTCAAGGAATTTCTGAATTTCAATTTTTATTTCTTCTCTTACCTAATCTTTCTCATGGAGGGTGTTGTTCAGTTTCCAGGTGTATACTCTTTTCCTGTTGATCTTCCTATTAGTGATTTCTAGTTTGATAGCATTATGATCTGAGAAGATGCTTTGCAGTATTTCAATGTTTTTAAATTTATGAAGCCTTGCTTTGTGGCCTAACATATAGTCTATCTTGGAAAATGTTCCATGTGCACTGGAAATGTATATTGTGCTACTGTTGGGTGAAGTGCTCTGTAGATGTCTATAAAGCCAAGTTGGTGGATTAGCTCTTCTACATCTTTGTCGAGTTTCTTTCCAGTTGTTCTATCTTGCAATGAAAGTGGTGTATTAAATTCTCCCACTATGACTGTGCAGTCACCTATTTGCCTTTTCAACTCTTTTAAAGTCTGCTTTATGTATTTTGGGGCTTTTTGATTGGGTCCACAGATATTTATTATACTTATATCTTCATGTTCAATTGTTCCTTTAATAATTATATAATGTCCTTCTTTGTCTCGTATGGTGGTTTTTGTGTTAAAGTCAATATGATCAGAAATATTGCCACTCCTGCTCTCCTACTGTTGCCATTTGCTTGATATATCATCTTCCAACCTTCGATTTTTAGTCTATTTTTGTCTTTATCTCTAATGTGTGTCTCTTGTAGGCAGCATATTGATGG
>NW_006935112.1:0-545 GCF_000298275.1 Orycteropus afer afer
ATCTCCAGTTTTGCCAGCACCATTTATTAAACAAACATTCTCTTCCCCATTTAATGGATTTTAGCCCTTTGTCAAAGATCAGCTGACTATAGGTCAATGGATCTATTTCTGGGTTCTCAATTCTATTCCATTGGTCTATGTAACTGTCATTAAACCAATACCAGTCCTTTCTGACTACTGTGGCTGTATAGTAGGTTTTGAGATCCAGCAGTGTGAGACCTCCTATTTTGTTTTTCTTCTTCAATAGCGCTTTGCTTATCTGAGGTCTCTTTCTTTTCCATATAAAGTTAGTGATCGGTTTTTCCATATCCCTAAAGAATGTTGATGGGATCTGGATTGGGATTGCATTGAATATATAGATTGCTTTGGGTAGAATCAACATTTTCACAATGTTCAATCTTCCTATCCATGAGCATGGTATGTTCTTCCATTTATGTGGATCTCTTACAGTTTCTTGAAGAACTTTTTATAGTTTTCTTTGTAGAGGTCTTTTGTGTCTCTGGTAAGATTTATTCCCAAGTATTTTATTTTTTTGGTAGCTATTG
>NW_006935112.1:1129-2756 GCF_000298275.1 Orycteropus afer afer
GTAGAATTCTCCAGTGAAACCGTCTGGGCCAGGACTTTTTTCAGTTGGTAATTTTTTGATGACCTGTTCAATTTCTTCTTTTGTGATGGGCCTGTTCAACTTTTCTATATCAATCTGTGTTAGTTTAGGCAAGTGGTGTGTTTCTAGAAATTTGCCTATTTCTTCCAGATTTTCAAATTTGTTGTCTTCATAGTATCCTGATATTATCCTTTTTATTTCAGTTGGTTCTGTTGTGACGTCACCCATTTTGTTTCTTATTTGTGCTATTTGTATTCTCTCCCTCTTTTCCTTTGTTAAATTTGCCAGTGGTTTGTCAATTTTATTAATCTTCTCAAAAAACCAACTTCTGGTCTTATTGATTTTTTTCTATAGCGCTTCTATTTTCTGTTTCATTGATTTCTGCTCGAATCTTGATTATTTCCTTTCTTCTGGTGACTGTGGACTTTTCTTGCTGTTTTTTTTCTAATTATTGGAGATGTTGGTTAAAGTGTTGATTTTGGCTCTTTCTTCTTTTTTGATCTGTGCATGTATTGCTATAAATTGGCCTCTGATCACTACTTTTCCTGTGTCCCAAAGATTTTGGTATGTTGTGTTTTCATTTTTGTTTGATTCAAGGAATTTTTCAATTTCACTTTTGATTTCTTCCCTTACCCAGTCTTTTTCAAGGAGGGTGTTGTTCAGTTTCTATATGTTTACTCTTTTTCTGCTGATCTTCCTATTGTTAATTTCTAATTTGATAGCATTATGATGAGAAGATGCTTTGTGGTATTTCACTGTTTTTAAATTTATTAAGGCTTGCTTTATGGCCTAACATATGGTCTATTATGGAAAATGTTCCATGTGCACTGGAAAAGAATGTATATTGTGTTGTGCTACTGTTGGGTGAAGTGCTCTGTAGATGTCTATAAGGCCAAGTTGGTGGATTGTATTGTTTAGCTCTTCTGCATCTTTGTTGAGTTTCTTTCCAGTTGTTCCATCTTTCAAAGAAAGTCATGTATTAGAATCTCCCACTATGACTGTGGAGTCATCTATTTGCCTTTTCAACTCTTTTAAAGTTTTATTTATGTATTTTGGGCTCTTTCATTGGGTCCATAGATATTTACTATATATCTTATATCTTCATGTTCAATCGATCTTTTAATCATTATATAATGTCCTTCCTTGTTGCGTATGGTATATTTTGTCTTAAAGTCAATTTGATCAGAAACTAATATTGCCACTCCTGCTCTCTTACAGTTGCCATTTGCTTGATATATCTTTTTCCAATCTTTGATTTTTAGTCTATTTTTTGTCTTTTTCTCTAAGGTGTGTCTCTTGTAGGCAGCATATTGATGGGTTTTTTGTTTTCTTATCCAATCTACAACTCTCTGTCTCTTGAGTGGTGCATTTAATCCATTAACATTCAGCATAATTATTGACAAGTATGATTTGGTTGCTGTCATTTTGTTATGTGTTTTGTCATGGTGTCCCTAGTTTCTTTGTTCCATATTATTTTCTGTGCTGAGCTCATTATGTTTATGAATCATCTTATCATTTCCTTTGTTGCTGTTGTTTTAGTATATGCTGAGTATTTGTGCTTGTCCTCTTTTTTATTGTGATGTGAAGGTTTATCATTTTTCTTTGAGGT
>NW_006935113.1:0-2943 GCF_000298275.1 Orycteropus afer afer
AGGAGTGGGCCACTAACTTGCTGGCAGAGTGGAGTCCATCTATCGGCAGAGCTAACAGAGCTGTGTAACACTTCGCTGAGCAGGGCAGAGGCCAGGCCAAGAGGCCAAGGGCCAAAGAGAGGTATGCCTGAGGGCATGGCCAACGGGAGGCTGTCCTGATCAAAGCACTGTATCCTGAGCTTTCTTGAACCTGAATTATAACCTGTTACTTCCCTGATAAGCCCCACAATCATGAATACTGTCTGTGAGTTCAGTGTGACCATTCCAATGAATTATCAAACCCAGCAGAGAAGCAGAGAGGGCCATGGGAGGGACAATTGTGGTTGGTGTGAGAATTGGTAAAAAGGTTGGGGGTGGTAGCATGTTGTCTGACTTCTGCCTCATAGTAATCAGTCTTTCACTGCTGGTGGTGGTTCTGCCTCCCCCTCATGAGGTTGGAGGAGGTCAGAGGATGCTGCCCACACACCATTTTACAGATCACTGTCACTCAGAGCCACCACTCGTCTGTCAGTGTGTCCTGCTGTGCTGGTTTGAATGGTGCCGCGAAGCTGGAGGCTATGGCCAGTATTTCAAAGACCTTCAGAGTCACCCACAGTGGGCAGGTTTCAGCAGAGCTTCCAGACTAAGACAGACTGGGAGGAAGGATGGGGCCATCCACTAATGAAAAAAGTTGACCAGTGAAAACCTTGTGAATAGCAGTGAAACACTGTCTGATATATTACCGGAAAACTTTATGAATAGCCCTGAAACGTTGTCTGACATAGTGCAGAAGATAGGGCCCTCAGGTCGGAAGGCACTCAAAATACAACCGGAGAAGACCTGCCTCTTCAGAGTAGAGGTGACCTCACGACGTGAACGGAGTGAAGCTTCCAGGGCCTTCATTGGCTGATGGGGCAGAACTCAAAATGAGAAGAAACTGCTTCAAACATCCATGAATAATTGGAATGTGGAATGTATGAAGTATGAATCTAAGAAAATTGGAAGTTGTAAAAAAGGAAGTGAAACACATAAAGATTGATATCATAGCCATTAGTGAGCTGAAATGGACTGGATTTGGCCATTTTAAATCAGGCAACCATATGGCCTGCTAAGCTGGAAATAACAAATCAAAAAGGAATGTCATCACATTCGTTGTCAAAAAGAACATTTCAAGGTCTATCCTAAAGTACAATGCTGTCAGTAATAGGATAATATCCATATGCATTCAAGGAAGACCAGTTAATACTACTATTATTCAAATTCACACACTAACCACAAAAGTCAAAGATGAAGAAATTAAAGGTTCTTACCAACTTCTGCTGTCTGAAATTGACCAAACATGCAATCAAGATGCATTGATTATCACTAGTGATTGGAACGCAAAAGTTGGAAACAAAGAAGAATCATTAATAGTTGGAAAATGTGGCCTTGGTGATAGAGATGATACCAGAGATTGCATGATAGAATTTTGCAAGACCAACAGCTTATTAATTGCAAATACCTTTTTCCAATAACATAAATGGAAGTAATACATGTAGACCTCACCAGACAGAATACACAGAAAGCACATTGACTGCATCTGTGGAAAGAGGCGATCGAGAACTTCAACATCTTCAGCCAAAACAGGGCCACGAGCTGACTGTGGAATAGACCATCAATTGCTCATATGCAAGGTCAGGTTGGAGCTGAAGGAAATTTAAAACAAGTCCACGAGAGCTACAATATGACCTCAATTATATCCCACCTGAATTTAGAGATCATCTGAAGAATCGATTTGACACATTGAACACCAGTAACCGAAGACCAGACAAGTTGTGGGATGACATCAAGAATATCATACGTGAAGAAAGCAAAAGGTCATTAAAAAGACAGGAAAGGAAGAAAACAGCAAACTGGATGTCAGAAGAGACTCTGAAACTTGCTCTTGAATGGAGAGTAGCTAAAGCAAATGGAAGAAATAATGAAATAAAAGAGCTGAACAGAATTTCAAAGGGCAGCTCAAGAAAACAAAATAAAGTATTACAATGAAATGTACAAAGATCTGCAGTTAGAAAGCCAATAGGGAAGATCACACTCAGCATTTCTCAAGGTGAAAGAACTGCAGAAAAACATTCAAGCCTCATACTGCAATATTGAAGGATTCTATGGACAATGGAGGAAATAGCAAAAGAAGATGGAAGGAATACACAGAGTCACTGTGCCAGATAAGAACTGGTTGAAGGTTCAGCCATTTCAGGAGGTAGCATGTGATCAAGAAGTAAGGATATTTAAGGAAAAAGTCGAAGCTACACTGAAGGAATTGGCACAAAGCAAGGCTCCAGGAAGTGATGGAATAGCCAGTGAGATGTTTCAGCAAACGGATGCAGCGCTGAAGGCACTGACTCAGCTATGCCAAGTCATTTGGAAGAAAACTACCTGGTCTACTGACTGGACAAAAAGAAAAGAACTCACTCCCATCAAGTCAGATCCGACTCATGGATCCGACTTGGGCTTCCAAGGCCGTGTCTCTACAGAAGTAGATTGCCCAACCTTCCTTCCGAGGAGTGGCTGGTGGGTTTGAACTGCCAGCCTTCTGGTTAGCAGTCATGTGCCTTAGGCATTATATCACCAACTGGAAGAGATCCATATTTGTACCCATTCCAAAGAAAGGGGAGCCAATAGAATGTGGAAATTATTGAGCACTGTTGTTAACAGCACACACAGGTAAAATTTTCCTGGAGGTAATTAAAAAATCATTGCAGCAAACAAAGAACACCAGGAAGATGTTTCCTTGTGTGTCATTGACTGTGCAAGGGTATTTGACTGTGTGGATCATAACAATTATGGATAACATTGTAAAGAATGGGAGTTCCACAAAGAAACCAGGGACACCATGAAAAAACACATAACAAAATGACAGCAACACATGCAAACTTATCAATAATTACCCTGAATGTTAATGGATTAAATGCACCACTCAAGAGA
>NW_006935114.1:0-1046 GCF_000298275.1 Orycteropus afer afer
TGGGGAAGAGAATGTTTGTTTAATAAATGGTGCTGGCAAAACTGGAGATCCATTTGCAGAAAAATGAAACAAGATCTGTACCTCACACCACACACAAGATATCAAACGATGTATTTCACTGGACAAATCTGCTCCAAAAGACATTTTACAGCAAAGTTGTCAGTTTGATGACTCAGGTGCACCTGACCCAAGCCATGATATTTTCAATAGCCTCATATGCATGTGAAAGCTGGATAAAGAATAAGGATGACCAAAGAATTGATGCTTTTGAATTATCATGTTTGTGATAGTTAAGGTTATGTGTCAACTTGGCTAAGCCTTTTGAGAGCCTGGGCAGCTGGATGTAGTATTCCCCATGATGAGACTGGTAATCAGCTCCATGGTGGAATCTACTGGGAGCACCTGAGTAGCTGCTTTAGGGATGTGGTGTGCTTCCAGGTTATAAGAAGCAATATTGAGGAAGGTCTCCAGCTTTTTGGCATGCTTGAATCCTGCATGTGAGCCGAGTCATTGTTCAACACCTGCCATGTTGTCTGCCAATCTTGGGACCCTTAATGGACTTGAATCAACGGGCTGCTGTGTGGTTTAGTAATATTGGGACTGAGCCTTTTTACTAGTCAACCTTGGGTTTGTCAGCTTTAGCAGCCAGCAGCTGCCTGTGTGAAGAAAGCCTCTGGCTTCAGTGGGCCAGCAAGTAACAAGAGGCACAAGTGAAGCCCAAAGTCAAGGGGCTTTCACCTAGCCCCTAGAGCCTGGCACTTTGAACTCAGACTTCTAGCCTCCAAAACTGTAAGGGAATAAACTCCTATTTGTTCAAGCCACCCATTTGTGGTGTTTTCTGTTAGAGTAGCACTAGGTAACTGTGATAGTTGGAGCTGTGTGTCAACTTGGCTGGACCCCAGTTCTGTGTGGTTGTTCCCATGATGGGATTGGATGACTGTGTTCTGAGTGGCCAATCTGCCAAAGGGGAGTTTCCCTAGGGGTGTGGCCTGCTTCCAGGCTATCCAGGGACATCCTGGGAAGGGAAATATTCTTCTGTGGATCAG
>NW_006935114.1:1876-2968 GCF_000298275.1 Orycteropus afer afer
TGGTTCAAACCCACCAGCCACTCCTCAGAAGGAAGATGGGGCAATCTACTTCCATAGTGATACTGCCTCGGAAACCCAAGGAGGGTCGCTGTGAGTCAGGTCTGACTCGATAACACATAACAACAACAACAACAATAGATTGAATATTCAGACCACAAAGGCCATTTCTATCTCCAGAAATCTGATGGAGAGAAACACGGAAAATTAGGAAGTACCCCTAGAGGCACAGTTTTCTGTCATGCTTTCTTCAGTAAATGTCAATCCATGTCCCTGTTGGAAGCTAGATCTCTATGCCATGTGATTTCTTCTTGTCAGTTCCTATTCTACTGACTTTGTAGAATGTAGAGGGTGGTAGTGGTAGGGAATAGGAGAAGCATGAATTTTCTTTTCCGCTACCTGATGTTATTCTCAGCTACAGTGGCCTCTGCCATTGCCTGGGCTCCAATGTAACAGCTCTTTAACTGCCTTCTTTAATATAGGGGACAAGTCTCAGTACTACCCTTAGACTTAGGCAAAAGAGGTCCCTTGTTTTGGGCCCCATGCTTGAGAGAACTTGACATATCACAAACATCAAAGCAAAAAGACTCTTTTCTTTTAATCTCCTAAGAAAAATTTGGAGAAGTCTGATTATCAACCCAGGAGAATTCGGCCCCTAAAGCCAGAGAATGTGTGGTGAGAGGATGGTATACATTGAGTGGATGCTGGGAATCAGTCTATGTCTTTGGAAACCAGCAAAAGAACAACTATTTTTGCTTAAAGATGGCTTTTCCTCAATCACTCAAAAGAGGGGCCTTGCCAGACAATGCTTAGCTGATGACTGTGTTCTTCCTTGCCCTCTGCTCTCATGATGGAGCACTGAGAACTGTCTGGGGATTCAGACTTGGGAAAGGAAGTGCTGGAGAAAGTGATCCTTCTGCTCTCCCACGTCCTTCCCTTGACCCAGGTTAGTCTCTGTCCGGGTTTGGGTAGCTTCACTCCCTGCATAGGAGTCTAAGCTGAGGCCCTTGTCTGTCCTGCCTACCCCAAAATAACTGTGCTATCACTTAGGTTTATAAGTAGCAGGGCCAACAGGAGAAGACATGGCTTCTTCTT
>NW_006935115.1:0-1100 GCF_000298275.1 Orycteropus afer afer
AGTCTTTGGAAGCACACAATAATTTAATCTTTAGAAGGTCCCAATCATCTGGTTTCTCTTCAGCTGTTTGTACATTTTGAATTATGCTTGACAGTCTATTTATGCCATGTATTAAGGCCCCTAAATTTGCCCCCAGTTTTTCCTTAAGAAACTCTATAGTTTTGGGTTTCACATTTAAGTCTTTGATCCATCTGGAGTTCGTTTTTGTGTATGGTGTGAGGTACAAATCTTGTTTCATTTTTCTGAAAATGGATCTCTAGTTTTGCCAGTACCATTTATTAAACAAACAATCTCTTCCCCATTTAATGGATTTTGGCCCTTTGTCAAAGATTGGCTGACCATAGGTCAATAGATCTATTTCTGGGTTCTCAACTCTATTCCATTGGTCTATGTATCTGTCATTAAACCATACCAGGCAGTTTTGACTACTCTGGCAGTATAGCAGGTTTTGAGATCCAGCAGTGTGAGACCTCCTACTTTGTTCTTTTTCTTCAATAGTGCTTTGCTTATCCGAGGTCTCTTTCCTTTCCACATGAAGTTAGTGATTGGTTTTTCCATATCCCTAAAGATTGTTGATGGGATCTGGATTGGGATTGCATAGAATGTATAGATTTCTTTGGGTAGCATTGACATTTTCACAATGTTCAATCTTCCTATCCATGAGCATGGGATGTTCTTCCATTTATGTAGTTCTCTTATGGTTTCTTGACGTAGTTTTTTATAGTTTTCTTTGTAGAGGTCTTTTGTGTCCCTGGTAAGATTTATTCCCAAAGATTTTATTTTTTTGGTAGCTATTGTAAATGGTATTGATTTCTTTCTTTATTTATTTTTTTTCAGTAATCTCTTTGCTGGTGTAGAGGAATCCAACTGATTTTTGAATGTTGATCTTATATCCTGCCACGATGCTAAATCTCTCAATTAGGTCCAGTAGATTTTTGACTGAGTCTCTTGGGTTTTCTAGGTATAGGATCATTTCATCTGCAAATAGGGATAGTTTGACTTCTTCCTTACCAATTTGGATGCCTTTGATTTCCCTTTCTTGCCTTATGGCCCTGGTTAGCACTTCCAGTACAATGTTGAATAGAAGTGGTGATAGCGGG
>NW_006935115.1:2930-3647 GCF_000298275.1 Orycteropus afer afer
ATTTTTTTCTATTGCCCTTCTATTTTCTGTTTCATTGATTTCTGCTCAAAACTTGATTATTTCCTTTCTTCTGGTGACTGTGGGCTTTTCTTGCTGTTCTTCTTCTAATTGTTGGAAATGTTGGTTTAAAGTGTTGATTTTGGCTCTATCTTCTTTTTTGATGTGTGCATGTATTTCTACAAATTGGTCTCTGATCACTGCTTTTGCTGTGTCCCAAAGATTTTGGTATGTTGTGTTATCATTCTCGTTTGATTCAAGGAATTTTTTATTTTCTATATTTATTTCTTCTTTTACTCAGTCTTTCTCTAGGAGGGTATTGTTCAGTTTCCATGTGTTTACTCTTTTTCTGTGGATCTTCCTAATGTTGATTTCTAATTTGATAGCGTTATGATCTGAGAAGATGCTTTGCAGTGTTTCAGTGTTTTTAAATTTATAAAGGCTTGCTTTATCGTCTAACATATGATCTATCATATATAAAGTTCCATGTGCACTGGAGAAGAATGTATATTGTGCTGCTGTTGGGTGAAGTGCTCTGTAGATATCTATAAGACCCAGTTGGTGGATTGTATTATTTAGCTCTTCTGCATGTTTATTGAGTGTCTTTCCAGTTGTTCAATCTTTCAAAGAAAGTGGTGTATTAAAATCTCCCACTATGACTGTGGAGTTATCTATTTGGCTTTTCAACTCTTTTAAAGTCTGATTTATGTATTTTGGGGC
>NW_006935116.1:0-658 GCF_000298275.1 Orycteropus afer afer
GCTCAAGTATAGCAGGGATTGTGGGGCTGGTGCAGGATTGAGCAGTGTTTCGTTCTGCTGTGCATGGGGTCGCTATGAGTCGGAAATGACTCGATGGCACTTAACAACAACAACAGCACCAATACCCATTTGAAAGGTATTAGCTCAGAAATACTTCAGATACATAAAGATTTAGACTATTGAAGTGTAAAATGCTGATGCTCTACAAAGAACCCCTGGGTCTCTTTACCCTTTCTACTGGCCCTTCTTCTTCCTTATGTGTGCTTTTTCTCCCAATAGCCCACATCTGCAACTCCCTTCTAAGAAGTGACTTTGGATTATGGACCCACTTAGTCCACAAACCACCAAGCCAGAAGTGTCTGGGTGTTTACCTGCCCAGCATGACCACTCTAGGATTATCCTTAACCAATGATTAACCAATAGGCCATTATGAACAGCCAGCTCCACTGATTTAGGATGAGACTGAAACTGAAAAGTAATTTACATTGGACATCTTCCCTGAAATTGATACCCTTTCTTAACCTCTTTCCCTTCTCTGTTAAGCTTCCTTCATTCTCTGTACAGGTTTCTTCTTGGAGCACTTAATAAATTATTTATTCTCAAACTCTTGTCTCAGGCTCTGTACCATTCTAAAACAAATATATTTCATTGCAGATTT
>NW_006935116.1:3384-3970 GCF_000298275.1 Orycteropus afer afer
CTTCTGCAGTCTGAAATTGACCAAACATGCGATCAGGATGTGTTAATTATCACTGGTGACTAGAATGCAAAAGTTGGAAACAAAGAAGAATCACTGGTAGTTGGATAATTTGGCCTTGGTGACAAAAATAATGCTCAAAATTGCATGTTAGAATTTTGTAAAACCAACGACATATTCATTGCAAATGACTTTTTTCAACAACACATAAGGCGGCTCTACACATGGACTTCATTGTATGGAACTCACAGGAATCAAATTGACTACATCTGTGGCAAGAGGTGATGGAAAAGTTCAATATCTTCAGCAAAAACAAGGACAGGAGCTTATTGTGGAACAAACCATCAACTGCTCATATGCAAGTTCAACTTGAAGTTGAAGACAATTAAAACAAGTCCACAAGAGCAAAAATATGATCTTGAATATATCCCTCCTGAATTTAGAGACCATGTAAAGAATAGATTGGATGCATTGAACACCAATGACCAAAAACCAGTAGAATTGTGGGAAGACATCAAGAACATCATCCATGAAGAAAGCAACAGATCACTAAAAACATGACAAAAGAAGAGAAGACCAAAATGGATGA
>NW_006935117.1:0-1074 GCF_000298275.1 Orycteropus afer afer
CTTCTTTCTCCCATGATTGTTCTCTCCAAGGAGTGTATCTACCTCAGGTAAATGTTCAACTCATATGCCTGTCTTTTGTTTGACTGGAAACCACGGGTGTGGGTTCAACTCCAGACCTGAAGGGCAGCTAGGGGCCATAGTCTCAGTGGTTCCACAAGGCTCTATCAGACCAGCACACCTGGTCCCCCTCTTTTTTCAAAACAAGATGGTCTTGTGATCTAATTTAAAGTCTTATATTTGAATCCAACCTGAAATATTCCAATAAATTTGCTCCATGATGGCAATGAAGAAGTCACATGTTTCCAGTTAGTTACTTTATAGGAAGATATGTTCCAGTGATTCTTCATATTTTTGTATTATTAAAACCCACCTTGTCTAAGTATAGGAGCTCTGGTGGTACAGTGGTTAAAGCATTAGGCTGCTAACCAGAAGATTGGTGGTTTGAACCCACCAGCCACTCTGCGGGAGAAAGGTGAGGCAGTCTGCTTCCATAAAGATTTACAGCCTTGGAAACACTATGGTGCAGTTCTGCTCTGCCCTGTGAGGTTGCTCTGAGTAGGAATTGACTCCGTGACAGTGGGTTGAGTTGGGTTTTTCCCTAATCGCTACATGAGAAATAATATAGTTAGTCAAAGAAAATTCATTCTCTCCTTTGTGTATTTGGTGGGGCAGGTTGGTGGAGGGAAGAACTGAAATGCTCCTTGAGGTGCTCGGTGTGTTCTTGAGCCACAGCAGTACTTCCCCAACAACCCAAACAAAACCTCCCCTGTCTCTTGCCACCTTATGCTCTTGCTTTCCTCCTGTCAGACACTTACTATAGGCTCTAACAGGCTAGCCTTTTGAGGCAAAATTTCAATACTATGCACATTTGTTTTTCAGCTGTTTAACATATAGTCAACTAAACAGTCCACTAGGGCTCAGTTTGTTATCTGTAAAACTTGAATGATGCCTACCTCTCAAGCTCATTTGTTGTTGTTGTTGTTGTTGTTGTGTGCCGTCGAGTCGGCCCCAACTCATAGCGACCCCTCCTTGGGTTTCCGAGGCAGTATCACTACGGAAGTAGGATTGCCCAAC
>NW_006935117.1:1464-2924 GCF_000298275.1 Orycteropus afer afer
ATCAAAGGGGAGTTTAAAGCTAGAGTTATTTCCGTGTCCATTTCTACAGGGATATATCTTCATGCTTTTCGCAGGCTCTTGGTTGCTGGAAGCTGTGCATGTATGAGAAGCAGGGCATCAGCTTAGTTCATCTTTCACACACATAGAGATGTGCACAGTCTTTTTTCTGGTTCCCTCTCTTCCCCCTTTTTCAACTCCCACCCCTCGCTTTAAATTACCAAAACATGTGTGTGTGTGTATATATATATATATATTAATGGAGTATTATATACATAACCAGTTTAAACACCAGGCCTCTCATTAGTATATGTACTAGCCACAAAGTCAAGTAGCTACTTCAGTACCAGTTTTGTTTGGGGAAGAGCAAACGAACAAAGATGCACTGTGTCTTTGTTTCCTTGCAGACTGGGTATGAATAATTTAGAAAAGTACTTGCATTGTGATAAGTGGTGGTTCAGTGTATAAATAACTCTGAGGCTTGCTTATGCTTTATTCTACTTTCCCCCAGAGGAAAGGTTTGGAGAGCAAAGCAAGAACTTTGGTTGTATTTGTATAAAAAAGCCAGAAAACAGAGAATTTAAATTTAGCCTGAAAGACCCTTCATTTTGACAGTATAAAACTGATGGAACGGAGACATCTGACCTCTTTTAACATCACAAGAGGGAGAGAGAATCACCATCAGTGTCAGCCCAAGGCTGATTCCTGTGAAGCAGAGGTCAGAGATCAGATATACCTCCTCTCTCCAACCTTCTTGCCAATTTTGACAGCAGCCCTTCCTCCCATGGCACTCTACTTCTCTTCTGGGTTCAATAGTTAGTGGCAGTGGCCAAATATCTAACAGACCATCACTCATCGTGATGAGGTTTAATAGGGAAGTATTTGTTGTTAGGTGCCATCAAGTCATCTCCAACTCATAGCAACCCTATGCACAGCAGAATGAAACACTGCCTGGTCCCGTGCCAGCTCCATGATCCTTGCTATACTTGAGCCCATCACCACAGCCACTGTGTCAATCCATCTTATTGAGGGCCTTCCCCTCTTTCGTCGACTCTCCACCTTATCAAGCATGAAAACAGCCCTTTCTGATAACGTGACCAAAGTAGGTGAGACAAAGTCTGGCCATTCTCGCTTCCAAGGAGCATTCTGGCTGTACTTCCTCCAGGACATATTTGTTAGTTCTTTTATCAGTCCATGGTACTTTCATCATTCTTCACCAGCACCACAACTCAAAAGCTTAATTCTTCTCCGGTCTTCCTTATTCATTGTCCAGTTCTCAAATGCATATGAGGCAATTGAAAGTATCAAGGCTTGTGTCCTCAAGGAGACATCTTTATTCCTCAGCACTTGAAAAAAGGTCCTTTGCAGCCACCTTGGCCAGTGCTATACATTGTCTGATGTCCTGACTGCTGTTTCTGTTGGTGTTGATTGTAGAACCAACCAATGTGAAGTCTTTGACAACT
>NW_006935118.1:0-504 GCF_000298275.1 Orycteropus afer afer
AGTAGCTAATGATCATTAGCATTTCTTCATATGTTTGTTGGCCGCTTGAATATCCTCCATGGTGAAGTGTCCATTTATGTCTTCTGCCCATTTTTAATTGGATTGTTTGTCTTTTTGTTATTGAGGTGTTGGAATTTTCTATAAATTCTGGAGATAAGTCCCTTGTCAGGTATGTCATTACCAAATATTTTTTTCGCAATCTGTAGGTTCTCTTTTGACTCTTTTGCAGAAGTCTTTGGAAGCACATAAAAATTTAATTTTTAGAAGGTCCTAATCATCTGGTTTCTCTTCTGCTGTTTCTGCATTTTGAGTTATGCTTGATAGTCTATTTATGCCATATATTAGGGCCCCTGAATTTGCCCCTAGTTTTTCCTTGAGGAACTGTATAGTTTCAGGTTTCACATTTAAATCTTTGATCCACCTGGAGTTCATTTTTGTGTATGGTGTGAGGTACAGATCTTGTTTCATTTTTCTGCAAATGGATCTCCAGTTTTGCCAGCACCA
>NW_006935118.1:2234-3128 GCF_000298275.1 Orycteropus afer afer
TTTCCTTTGTTAAATTTGCCAGTGGTTTGTCAATTTTATTGATCTTTTCAAAAAACTAACTTCTGGTCTTGTTGATTTTTTCTGTTGTTGTTGTTATTATATGCCGTCGAGTCAGGCCCGACTCATAGCGACCCCTCATTGGGTTTCTGAGGCAGTATCACTACAGAAGGATATTGCCCTACCTCCCTTCTGAGGCGTGGCTGGTGAGTTTGAACCACGAGCCTTCTGGTTAGGAGTCAAGTACCTTAGGATTTCTGCTCAAATCTTTATTATTTCCTTTCTTCTGATGACTGTGGGCTTTTCTTGCTGTTCTTTTTCTAATTGCTGGAAATGTTGGTTTAAAGTGTTGATTTTGGCTCTTTCTTCTTTTTTCATTTGTGCATTGATTGCTATACATTTTCCTCTGACCACTGCTTTTGCTGCGTCCCAAAGATTTTGGTATGTTTTGTTTTCATTCTCATTTGATTCAAGGAATTTTTGCATTTAATTTTATTTCTTCTCTTACTTAGTCTTTCTCAAGGAGGGTATTGTTCACTTTCCATGTGTTTACTCTTTTTCTGTTGATCTTCCTATTGTTGATTTCTAATTTGATAGCATTATGATCTGAGAAGATACTTTGCAGTAGTTCAATGTTTTTAAATTTATTAAGTCTTGCTTTATGGCCTAACATATGGTCTATCATGGAAAACGTTCCATGTGCACTGGAGAAGAATGTATATTTTTCTGTTATTTGGTGAAGTGCTTTATAAATGTCTATAAAGCCAATTTGGTGGATTGTATTGTTTACAGTCGTTTTACTTTGGATATGTACATAGCTGTGGTTTCTCTTCTGCATCTTTGTTGAGTTTCTTTCCAGTTGTTCTATCTTTCAAAGAAAGTGGTGTATTAAAGTCT
>NW_006935119.1:0-2983 GCF_000298275.1 Orycteropus afer afer
CCAGAGCTCCCATTATTGCTGTTAAGTCCTGTCAAGTTGGCTCTGACTCATAGCGACCCTGTATACAACAGAACAAAGCACTGCCCAGTCATGTGCCAGCCTCACAATCCTCGTTATGCCCATCACTGCAGCCACTGTGTCAATCTGTCTCTTTGAGGGCCTTCCCCTTTTTTGTTGACTGTCTACTTTACCAAGTGTGACATCCTTCTCCAGGCAATGGTCCCTTCTGACATGACCAAAGTAGGTGAGACAAAGTCTGTCCATTCGTGCTTCCAAGGAGTATTCCGGCTGTACTTCCTCCAGGACAGATCTGTTAGTTCTTCTGGCAGTCCATGGTACTTTCAGCATTCTTCACCAGCACCACAACTCAAAGGCATCAACTCTTCTTCGGTCTTTCTTATTCATTGTCCAGCTTTCACATGCATATGAGTCGATTCTTAACTGACATAGCACCAGCCTGATGAATAGTTAAGTTATCCAGCAAACATTAGCAATGGTTCTGTTTTGGTTGGGCCTCCTGGGGAGGTGGTTTAGACTTTGTTGAAAATCGCTTGCTGTCTTAAAACATTTGCAGCTTTCCTAAGTTGGCCCAGAAAACCTGTCTCTGGGCTCTCCTCCTACCTCCACAGCTGTTTCGTGTTCAGTTGCTTTCCATCTTCCTCCAAGTCTCCGGACCTCTCCCAGCCTGTCCTGTGCTCTGTCCACACTCCCATTCTGGGTGACCCCATCAGGCTCATGGCTTTGAAACCCATCTCTCCCCCGATGACTCTCAATGGGAATCTTCAGCCTGACTCCTCCCCGGAGCTCCCAACTCACAGCATCACAGACTCCCCCCTCCAAAACCAAACTCCTCATTTCCTCTCCGAAGCCTGTTCATTCCTCAGCCTGCCTCATCCCAGCTGCCCACGTCCCAAACCTTGGCGTCACCCTTGACTTTCTCACACTCTCCATCCTAACCCATCAGCAAATCCCACCAACTCTACTTTCAAACTGATAAATGAGATAAAAATGTAGGTGTGTGGTGGCTTTGGTTACTTAGTGCTGTTCTAACAGAAAATACCACAAATGGGTGGCTTAAACATGGCAGGCTGCTAAATTCATTCAGAGTTGCTACATTCAGAATTGCTACATTCAGAGTCCAAGTGTACAAAAGTGCTGCTGACCGTCCCCAAAGCTCCTCCTTATACACAGGAAGCAGCCCACATCCCTAAAACAGCTACTCAGCTGCTCATGGCAGATTCCACCATGGAGATGAATGCCAGTCTCATCCTGGGGAATAACTACCACCAGCTGCCCAGCCACTCAACCAGGCCCAGCCAAGTTGACACACAACTTAAGTACCACAGTGGTTGACACAATGGCATTGGTGGTCGAGTGGAAACACCCCTAAGACTTGTCTTTACAAAACTTGAGCCTACTTTTCCTGTAAATCAGGCCACCCTCAACGACCGATGGAATTCTCACATTGCTTCTACCCACATTGACCAACGAAATCCAGACAGTGTTTCAATGATAAGATTGTATAAACCAATCAGAAGTCAGCTTTTTCATGTGCGTTTTGTCTATATAAGCCAATCTTTGCCGATACTTGGTGGGGCACCTCTCCACAGGGGGTTTGGTGCTACCTGATTTGTAAATCTTCTGCCCAAGTAAACTTCACTTGAAAAGTTCATTTTATTATTGACCTAGTTTCTTCTGACAAAACTATACCCAGGACCCAGCCATATCTCCCTGCTTCCTCACCAGCCCCTGAACTGAGTCCCCATCACCTCTTTCCTGTAATGCAGTGGCCTCTTTGCCTGATTCCCTGCTTCCACCATAGTCCCCTGTGATGGTGAATTTTCTGTGTTCACAGGGCTAGGCTATCATGCCCAGTTATTTGGTCAAACACTAGTGTAGGTGTGGCTGGGAAGGTACTTTATTTCTTTCTTTATTTTATTGTGATTGGGTGAAAGTTTACAGAGAAAATTAGTTTTCCATTGAACAGTCCCTATACATTTTGACATTGATTACAATTCCCATAAGAACAGCTCTCTTCCCACCTCCTCCCTGTTGTTACTTTTCCCTGTTTCCTTCTTCCCTATGCATTCATGTCCTGTGAGCTGTCTCCCTGTACAAATGTCGCCCTTCTGATCCCCCATGGTTGAGTGTTCTAAGGAGTGTCTGTGTTATTGTTTTTAGATGCCATCAAGTCAGCTCCGACTCATAGCGACCCTATACACATCAGAATGAAACACTGCCTGGTCGTGTGCCAGCCTCACAATCCTTGCTGAGCCCATTGTTGCAGCCACTGTGTCAATCCATCTCGTTGAGGGCCTTCCCCTTGTTCATTGACCTTCCACTTTACCAAGCATGATATCCTTCTCCAGGGAATGGTCCCTTCTGACAACGTGACCAAAGTAGGTGGCCATTCTCACTTCCAAGGAGCATTCATGATATAATTGTTCACCTTATACACCTGTTTATTGTTTGATTGGAAGCCATGGGAGTGAGCTCAATTCCAGGCCTGAAGGGGCCACAGTCTTGGGAGTTTCACCAGTCTCTATCAGACCAGTTAACCTGGTCTTTTTTATGATTTTGAGTTTTGTTCTACATTTTTCTCCCACTCTATCCAGGATCTCCTATTTTGATCCCTTTCTGAGTGGTTGACAGTGGTAGCGGGGCACCATCTAGTTCTTTTGGTCTCAGAGTCATGTAGGCTGAGGTTCCCTTGGTCCACTAGTCCCTTGGACTAATTTTTCCAGGCATCTTTGCTTTTCTTCATGGGAAGGTATTTTATAGCTGTGATTAACATTTGCAATATCAGTTGACTTTTAAGCAAGGAAGATTACCATTGGCTTCACTCAATCAGCTGGAGGCCTTAAGAGAAAAAACTGAGGTTTCTGAGGGACAAGAAGGACTTTTACCTCAAAACTGTGACATCACCTCTTACCCAAGTTTCTGGCCTGCCCTCCAGACCTACAGATCTTTTTTTTTTTTTTTT
>NW_006935120.1:0-825 GCF_000298275.1 Orycteropus afer afer
AAAGCTACCAGGTCATTGGAAAACTAATATTTACTATCTGCAGTGTTGCACTCTCAGAAAAGGAAAGCAAGTACTTCATTTACTTCAGTTGTGAAAGTAAGTTTTGATGTTAGTGAAGAACTAAGAAAACCAGTTCTCAATACTGGGCACTAATGTTGTTGTTGTAGTTGTTGTTATTATGTGCTGTTGAGTCATCTCCAACTCATAGCAACTCCTCCTTGGGTTTCTGAGGCAGTATCACTACGGAAGTAGATTGCCCAACCTTCCGTGCGAGGAGTGACTGGTGGGTTTGAACCACCAGCCTTCTGGTTAGCAGTCAAGTGCCTTAGGCACTACACCACCAGAGCTCCTTAGTAGAAGTCAGACTTAGATATTCTCCAATATCTTTTATTAGGATAGAGACCTACAACACATACCTTGGTCCAGTTAGTACATGTATTTTAAAGCAGTTTTCATTTAAAGGTCATCCCCGATGTATTTATTGTTTTATTAATTCAGGCTATCTGGATTGCAATGTGTCACTGCTCGTAGTGTTTTATCTATTCCAATAGTGCTTGACAGCCCACAGAATTTTTAGCGTTCATCTAAAGCATTGTTATCCAGCACTGCTGACAAAGACTAACTTCTCTTTCAAGGCAAGACACTCTAATTAACCTCCCTTGTTGTTGTTGTTGTTATGTGCCATCAAGTCAGCCCCGACTCATAGCGACCCCTCCTTGGGTTGCCGAGGCGGCATCACTACGGAAGTAGATTGCCCAACCTTCCTTCCAAGGTGTGGCTGGTGGGTTTAAACCACCAGCCTTCTGGTTAGTAGTCAAGTGCCTT
>NW_006935120.1:3645-4532 GCF_000298275.1 Orycteropus afer afer
AGGAGGTAGGAAAGGGAGGGTAAACCACTGACTAGAAGGTAGACACATATTAACTTTGGTGAAAGAAAAAAATTAAAAATAATTTAAATTTTAAAAAAATATAATAGAATACCGTATTTAAAAACAAAAACAAAAAAAAAGTAAGAAAGAAAGAAAGGCCTCAGGTCATTTTTCCCTAAGAGCTTTCTCTGACTAAACCACACATTGAGGCAAGACCCATCCTTACTTCTCCTTGACTGATGGCAGTATCAAGTGACAGCCACAAGGTGGTGCCAAAGGCCATCAGGACCAGTGTTGTTGTTATGTGCCTTGGAGTCAGACCCAACTCATAGCGACCCCTCCTTGGGTTTCCAAGGCAATATCTCCACAGAAGTAGATTGCTCAAGCTTCCTTCCAAGGAGGGCTGGTGGGTTTGAACAACCAGCCTTCTGGTTAGCAGTCAAGAGCCTTAGGCACTATGCTACCAGTTTTGGAGGTCAGAGTTCAGCAACAGATGGAGCCACTAACCTGACTGAGGGAGGGGGGCACATCTGAATTCCTGTTCCCCTGGAAGGTAGCAGGAGAACCATTTGTTTAATTTTCGTATCATAAGTGAAATCGAAGGTGATTGAGGACGTACCAGATGTGTTCTTGCAAAGTCACAACAGTCAACACAACACATTACAACTCACTCTAACTTCCGAATTTGGAGCTCACAGCCTCACTAACGGCAGACGATTTAGCCCATAACAACCCATTTGCCGATAGGCTGTTCCCACTCATGGCGACCTCCTGTGTTTCAGAGCAGAGCTGCAGTCCTCAGGGTTTTCATGCTGTGACCTTTCAGAACCAGATTGCCAAGTCTTTCTGCTGAGGCACCTGAGTGGGTTCAAACCACTAGCCTTTGG
>NW_006935121.1:0-1043 GCF_000298275.1 Orycteropus afer afer
TTATCTTCTGTGTCTGTGTTAATTGGTTTCCCTTTTCTTTGTTGAAGAGGGTCTGTGCAATCCTTCTGCCTAGTCCGCCATCTTGCCCCACCAAATGCCATTTTTTTTAAGGAGGGACTAAAATGGAATGCCAGCTGGTGGATGGATCGAACCAACTGGGATCGGGGCAGTTACCTTCATAACTGATACGCTATGAAAGCAGCTCAGGAGCCCCTGGCTCTTTAGCAGCTCTGGTTCACAACTTGCTTGCTGTTGGGTTGGCCCCACAGGCTTTCTCCCCTCCTTTAGGGGACACAGAAGACATCAGTGGCCTGAGGGGGATCCCATGGCTGTGGTATAGCTCTTGCAGCCAGGGCCTAGTCCCACCTGTTGGGTATTTCCTGTCACACAAATGGGCAGCTGCTTTCAGGCAAAGAGTACACCCAGCGGAGCCAGGCCTTGGTCCCTGGACAGCATCCCTCTGCAACCACAATACTAGGGCTGGGACCGTGAGTGAGGAGGAGGAGGTACCAGGGGTGTATGAGCATAGGCTGCTGCCAGCCATCAGTGGTGAGCTGGTGTGGTGCCTGAGCCATTCTTTGTCTTGCTGGGACCTGCTACTGCTACCACTGGCTTCTTCGGGGGTGGCCCGGGACCAGGGACTCTGCACCCAAATAAACCTCTCTGGCCTGCTGGAACCTCCTCTCTATTGTTGTTGTTGTTGTTAGGTGACATCGAGTCATCTCCAACTCATAGTGACCTCATGTACAGCAGAACGAAACACTGTCCAGTCCTGTGGCAGCGCCATGACCTTTGCTAAACCTGAGCCTATAGTTCCAGCCATTGAAGGCCTTCCATCTCATTGAGGGTCTTCCTCTTTTCCGTTGTCCCTCTACTTTGCCACACATGATATCCTTCTCCAGGGAAGGTCCCTTCTTACAACATGGCCAAAGTAGGTGAGGTGAAGTCTGCCTCTTCTTGCTTCCAAAGAGCATTCTGACTGCACTTGTTCCAGGACAGATTTGTTCATTCTTTTAGCAGTCCATGATACTTTTAGCATTCTT
>NW_006935121.1:1608-2633 GCF_000298275.1 Orycteropus afer afer
CCATGCAGTGTCCCCTTGTTCTGTTCAAACGACAGCCTCATGGTCTATATACAAGTTCCTCATGAGCACAATTAAGAGTTCTAGAATTCCCATTCTTCTCAATGTTATCTATAATTTGTTATGATCTACACAGCTGAACGCTTTTGCATAGTCAATAAAAGACAGATAAACATCTTTCTGATATTCTTTGCTTTGAGCCAAGATCCATCTGACATCAGCAATGATGTCCCTCATTCCACATCCTCTTCTGAATCCAGCTTGAATTTCTGGAAGCTCTCTGTCAATATACTGCTGTAACCATTTTTGAATTATCTTCAGTAAGATTTTACTTGTGTGTGATATTAATGATATTGTTCGATAATTTCCATTTTCTGTGGGATCACCTTTGTTTGGAATGGGTACAAATATGGACCCTTTCCAGTC
The DNA here is from genome assembly GCF_000298275.1 of Orycteropus afer afer. Classification (NCBI taxonomy): domain Eukaryota; kingdom Metazoa; phylum Chordata; class Mammalia; order Tubulidentata; family Orycteropodidae; genus Orycteropus; species Orycteropus afer. Next base: position 2,032 of record NW_006935121.1, read on the forward strand.
AGTTGCCCAGGTAGCTGTCTTCCGAATCTCTTGGCATAGCTGAGCAAGTGCCTCTAGTGCAGTATCTGTTTGTTGAAATATCTCAATGGATATCCCATCAGTTACTGAAGCCTTGTTTTTCACCACTTTCCTCAGTGCAGCTTCAACTTCTTCCTTCAGTACCATTGGTTCTTAATCATATGCCACTTCCTGAAATGGATGAACATCAACCAGATTTTTGTTTTTGTACAGTGACTCAGTGTATTCCTTCCATCTTCCTTTGATGTTTCTGCATCATTCAATATATTGCCCACAGAATCTTTTAATATCATAAGTCGGGAGTTAAATTTACTCTTCAGTTCTTTCAGCCTGAGAAATGCCACATGTGTTCTTCCCTTTTAGCTTTCCAACTCCATGTCTTTGCATATTTCATTATAATAATTGACTTTGTTTTCCCGAGCTCCTCTTTGAAATCTTCTGTTCTGCTCTTTTATCTTGTCATTTCTTCCATTTGCTTTAGCTACTCTCCATTCAAGGGCAAGTTTAAGAGTCCCTTCTGACATCCATTTTGGTCTTTTCTTCCTTTCCTGTCTTTTTAATGACCTTTTGCTTTCTTCATGGAT
>NW_006935122.1:0-882 GCF_000298275.1 Orycteropus afer afer
AGAGAAGGAGAATAATGAAGAAAAAAATTAGAAAAATGCAAAAAGAAAAATAAGGAATGGGGTTAAGCATGAGAAAAAAGGAGAAAAAATACTAAATTAAAAAAAATTTTTTTTTTTCAACCAGGAACAGAGAAAAGAAAAAAAGCTGAAAACTAGGACCTGGGAGGGGAAGAATAAAGGATAATAGTAGGAAGGAAAAAAGTATTAATAATAATAGTAGTTTTAAAACAGACAAATACAAGCAAACTGAAAACCAGAAGAACAAAGCAAAAAAGATAAAAAAATAAAAATAAAAAGAATAAAATTAGTGGAGGACAGGGCAGGGCACCCAGGCTCTGTCTGAGCACACAGTCTGGGATGGAGTTCCTGCAGGCCCGGAAGGTGGGTGGAAGTGGGGATGGCCTCACCTCCATTCACCAAGCGGGTTTGGGGTATAAGCGTAACAAGAGGAATGTCACAGTTTTTCATTCGTTCAGGTCCGGAGTGTCCTTGGGGTTGCTGGCAAGCAGAACCTGTTCTTAAGCCCCTGGAATCTGGTGGAGCACTGTCTCTTCAAATATCCAAAATGGTCAAGCCGCTTGTAAACATTACAGCGCCCTCCAGACAGGCAAAAGTCCACAGCTCAGCCCGCATTTCTCTTTGTCTTCTGTGTTTATTCCCAAGCCACCAGAGCAGTCCTCTGTGCAGTCCCTGGCTATCAGTGTTGAATTTTAGGTTAATTCTTAGGTTCTACCACCATTCTGCACTATCCAAGCTGTCTGTGCCATCAGGATCACTCAGGATCGCTGCCATACCGCAGCTTCATCTGTCTCCTTTTTTGGTATTTTCACGCAAATTCTTCTGCTAGTTGGGGTTTAGTCCACTTCTATATCCTTCCCTTCA
>NW_006935122.1:2172-2932 GCF_000298275.1 Orycteropus afer afer
GAGTGGCTGGTGGGTTTGAACCACCAGCCTTCTAGTTAGCAGTCAAGTGCTTTAGCCACTATGCTACCAGAGCTCCTAGCTGGTTTGCATATATGCCCTTAATTATGTTGAGCATTTTCCTTTTTATTTCTATTTTGGTGAGTTTTTATCAGCAAAGGGTGTTGGATTTTATCAGATGCCTTTTCTACATTGATTGAGGTGATTGTGTGATTCTTTTCCTTTGCTTTATTTATATGGTCAATTTTGTTGATTGATTTACTAATGTTGAACCACCCTTGATTCCCTGGTATGAATCACACCTGAACATGATGTATTTTTGTTTTGATATTCTGTTGAAGTCTGTTGGCTAGATTTTTTTTTCCCCCAGAATTTTTGTGTGTGTATTTATAAGGGATGTTGGTTTGCATTTTTTTTGGTATGTATGTGATATCTTGTCTGAGTTTGGTATCAGGGTTATGCTGCCTTCATAGAATGAATTTCAAACTACTACTTCCTTTTCTATGCTCTGAAATAATAGTAGAATTAATAGCAACTCTTCCCTGAATGTTTGGTAGAATTCTCCAGTGAAGCTGTCTGAGTTGGGTGTTTTTTAAATGACTTCCTTCACATCTTCTTTTGTGTGGGCTTATTAAAATTCTCTACCTATATGTTTGTTTAAATAGGTAGTGTGCTTCTAGAAATTTATCCATTTCTTTTAGGTTTTTAAATTTATTGGAGTATATATTTTTTGATTATTATTTTTATTGTGATTTGGGTGAAA
>NW_006935123.1:0-1153 GCF_000298275.1 Orycteropus afer afer
ATAACAACAACAACAACAACAACTTCTTTGGAAAGGGATAAATCAGAAAAAAAGAGCAAAATAAAATGAAGAAATCCTGACATTCATGTGGGATACAATCAAAAGGAATGAGCTACATGTAATCAGCATTCCAGAACAGGAAGAGACAAATAATACTACAGAGAAAATTGTCAAATATTTGTTGGAGAGAACTTTCCTGATATGACGAAAGATGAAACTATATCCACTCAAGAAGTCCAAAGAAAGAATAGAACCCAAGAGAAAAGGCCAAGACATATGATCATCAAACTCGAACACAAAAGACAAAGAAAGAAATCTGAAAGCAGTATGGGAAAAAAGAACAGTTATCTACAAAGGGTAACCAAGAAGACTAAGCTCTGATTTCTGAGCAGAAACCATGCAGGTGAGAAGACAGTGAGGGTATATATAAAACTATGAAAGAGAAAAATTTCAAACCAAGAATTATAAAACCAGCAAAAATTTCCCTCATGTATGATGGTAAAATTAAGACATTTCCACATAAGTAGAAATTGAGGAGATTTGTTAAAACCAGACAACCTTATAAGAGACAGTAAAGGGAGTCCTTTGAGAAGAGAACCAATTATCACAAACAAACAACAACTGACTAATATTACACATGATGAGATAACCCAGAAACCACCCAGTTATGCAAGTCTCTAAACTAAAATAAGCTTAAAAGTTGTAAACAGAGGACCAGTGACATTAATTGGCAAAAGAGGACAACTACAAACCAAAAAAAGGGAAAACATAATGTAGTTACAGAACTTCTAGATGGTGAGGAAATCAAGAGTGTTGGAAAATACAATGGACTGTTTTAAACTCTGGGAAAAATTAATAAATCACAAGTAACCCCCAAGAAAAATGGTAAACCTTCACATCAAAATACAAAGGAGAAAAAAAGAATATTTAACAAACTATTAAAACAACAAGCACACCCAAAGCAGCAGGGCGGGAGTGCAGGAGAAAGGGGATAAAAAGCCAGGAACCCAGACAGAGGAGCAGTCAGCCGCAGGGATCCAGGTGAGGAGAGGGAACTCGGGCACACCCAAGCCATCAGTGAGGGAGAATGGGAGAAATGGGATTAAAAGGCCCAGAAATCTGGACAGAGGAGGAGTCACCTGCAGGGACCCAG
>NW_006935123.1:1673-2775 GCF_000298275.1 Orycteropus afer afer
AATATCCATACACCTACAAGGAAGATCAATTAATACAACTATTATTCAAATTTATGCACCAACCAACAAAGCCAAAGATGAGGAAAGTGAAATTTTTTATCAACTTCTGCAGTATGAAGTTGACTGAACATGCAATCCGGATGTGTTATTTATCACTGGTGACTGGAATGCAAAAGTTGGAAACAAAGAAGAATCACAGATAGTTGGAAAATTTGGCCTTGGTGACAGAAATAATGCTGGAACTCGCATGGTAGAATTTTGTAAGACCGACAACTTGTTCATTGCAAACAACTATTTTCAACAACACAAACGGTGGCTCTACACATGAACTTACCAGATGGAACACACAGGAATCAGACTGACTACATTTGTGGCAAGAGGTGGTGAAAAAGCTCAATATCTTCAGCCAAAACCAGACCAGGAGCTGATTGTGGAATGGACCATCAACTGCTCATATAAAATTTCAACTTGAAGTTAAAGACAATTAAAACAAGTCCAAGAGAAACAAAATATGATCTTGAATATAAGGCTCCTGAATTTAGAGATCATCTAAAGAATAGATTTGATGCATTGATCACCAATGAACAAAAACCAGAAGAATTGTGAGATGATATCAAGAACATTATCCTTGAAGAAAGCAAAAGATCAGTAAAAAGAAGAGAAAAGAAGAGAAGACCAAAATGGATGACAGAAGAGACTCTGAAATTTGCCCTTGAGTGGAGAGTAGCTAAAGCCAAAGGAAGAAATGACAAGATAAAAGAGCTGAACAGAAGACTGCAAAGAGCAGCTCGAACAGACAAAACCAATTACTATAATGAAATGTGCAAAGACCTGGAGTTGAAAAACAAATGGGAATAACATGCTCAATATTTCTCAACCTGAAAGAATTAAAGAAAAAAATTAAGCCTCAAGTTGCAATATTGAGAGATTCTATGGGCAAAATAGTGAATAATGCAGGAAACATCAAGAGAAGATGGCAGGAATACACAAAATCACTGTACCAAAAAGAACTGGTCGATCTTCATCCATATAAGGAAGTGGCATATGACCTAGAACCAATGGTACTGAAGGAGGAAGTCAAAGCTGTAATGAAAGAATTGGC